>NW_027101733.1:0-17500 GCF_035609145.1 Eleutherodactylus coqui
TCGTCCTGACGTTTTGCGAGCCCTTATTTTACCGTCGTCGGCGCTATCAGGGGAAACAGGCCCGCACCTTCCGCCTTCATGGAACCGTAGCTCGGCCCCGAGGGCCCAGGATTACCCTCATACCGGTTCTCACGACATGCGTCGACACTCGGCTCAGCCCCGGCAGCCGCAGCTCCCGCCGGCCCGGCCAGCCGGGTCCGCACCCCTGGCCGGCGCCTGGAGCGTCTGGACTTTGTCGTTTTCTCTCCGAGACTCGTCTCTGCCAACTGCCGTGGACTTCGGCGGGGGCTGCCGCGGGCTGTGCCCGGCCTCTTGGGGGTCCCGCCTGCCCGCGCAGGCAGCTAGGACGGGGTTATCAGCCCTCTCAGGGGGGCCTCCGCAGCCCCCCAAGGTGGCTTCGTACACCTCTTGAACGTGGCGCCCGGCCGCTCGGTGAGAGCGGGGTCTGCCCGGGCAGCCAGCCAGCCTGTCGGCCCCGCGGCCTGGACAGGCGGAGTGGGGACACTCGCGCTCGATGACTCTGCTCCCAGGGAGGTGGCAGAGGGGCGGACGCGGTGCTTTGACTTTGAGCGGTCCCCACTCCCTTCTCAGCACATTGAGAAATAGTCACTTTGTCAAAGACCGCACACCGCTCGTTCCCTTATATGCAAAAAAGGTGTTCGTCCTGACGTTTTGCGAGGCCTTAATTTACCGCCGTCGGCGCTATCAGGGCAAACAGGCCCGCTCCTTCCGCCTTCCCGGAACCGTGGCTCGGCCCCGAGCGACCAGGTTTACCCTCATACCGGTTCTCACGACATGCATGGATACTCGGCTCAGCCCCGGCAGCCGCAGCTCCCGCCGGCCCGGCCAGCCGGGTACGCCCCCCTGGCCGGCGCCTGGAGCGTTTGCACTTTGTCATTTTTCCTCAAAGACTCATCTCTGCCAACTGCCGTGGGATTCAGCAGGGGCTGCCACGGCTGTTCCCCGCCTCCTGGGTGTCCTGCCCTGCAACACCGGAGGGTCAGTCGGGGTCTTGAGCAACTACTGGTAGGTGCAGCACCTCGGGGGCCCTCTGCAGCCAGCACACGGCTGCCAACAGCCCGCTCTCCATCACCAGCCAGCCCATCTGCATACATCTGCTGGGGGTGCTTTTTTGACTTCCCCCGTTTTGGCCTATGGGGAAAAGCCAAGGGGGGAAACTCCAGAGTCATGCCGACCTCCTGGAACCCCAGCTCGGCCTGGAGCTACTGGTTTGCCCCCTTCCAGGTTCTCAGGACATGCATCGACACTCGGCTCTTCCCCAGCCGCCGCAGCTCCCCTCGGCCCGGCCAGCCGGGTCCGCCCCCCGGACCGGCGCCTGGAGCGTTTGGACTTTGTCGTTTTTTTCTCAAAGACTCATCTCTGCCAACGACTTCAGCAGGGGCTGCCACCTGCTGTTCCCCGCCAATGGGTGTCCTGACCTGCAACACCGGAGGCTCAGGTGTGGTCTTGAGCAACTGCTGGTAGGTGCACCTCGGGGGCCCACTGCAGCCAGCACACTGCTGCCAACAGCCCGCTCCCCGTCACCATCCAGCCCCTCTGCATACATCTGCCGGGGGTGCTTTTTTGACTTCCCCCATTTTGGCCTATGGGGAAAAGCCAGGGGGAAAACCTCCAGAGTCAGGCCGACCTCCTGGAACTCCAGCTCGGCCTTGAGCTACTGGTTTGCCCCCTTCCCGGTTCTCAGGACATGCATCGATACTCGGCTCTTCCCCAGCCGCCGCAGCTCCCGTCGGCCCGGCCAGCCGGGTCCGCCACCCTGGCCGGCGCCTGGAGCATTTGGACTTTGTCGTTTTTTCTCAAAGACTCATCTCTGCCAGCTGCCAAGGACTTCAGTAGGGGCTGCCACCTGCTGTTCCCCGCCAATGGGTGTCCTGCCCTGCCACACCGGAGGCTCAGGCAGGGTCTTGAGCAACTGCTGGTTGGTGCTCTCAGGGGGCCCCTCCACACCCCCAGGCCCACCTCCAGGGCCTCCCTCCCGGCCCCTGGAGCAGCCAGCGCCCCCTCGCCGTCAACGCTCTCTCCCCGTTGGGACTTTGAAACTTTTCTGACCGCGCAAGCTTCGTCAAACGGCAAGGGGGGCAGCCGGCGTTCTGTGCCCGGCCTCCTGGGGTCCTGCCCGGGCACATCGGAGGCTCAGCCAGGGTGTTGAGCCACCACTGGCAGGTGCACTCAGGGGGCCCTCCGCAGACGCCCATGCACACCTCCGCAGCCAGCACACTGCTGCCAACAGCCCGCTCCCCGTCACCCGCCAGCCCCTCTGCATACATCTGCTGGGGGTGCTTTTTTGACTTCCCCCATTTTGGCTTATGAGGAAAAGCCAGGGGGAAAACCTCCAGAGTCAGGCCGACCTCCTGGAACTCCGGCCCGGCCTGGAGCTACTGGTTTGCCCCCTTCCCGGTTCTCAGGACATGCATCGACACTCGGCTCAGCCCCGGCAGCCGCGGCTCCCGCCGGCCCGGCCAGCCGGGTACGCCACCCTGGCCGGCGCTTGGAGCGTTTGGACTTTGTCATTTTTCTCAAAGACCCATCTCTGCCAACTGCCGTGGGCTTCAGCAGTGGCTGCCGCGGGCTGTGCCCGGCCTACTGGGGGGTCCCGCCTGCCCGCGCAGGCAGCTAGGACAGGGCTCTCAGCAAGGGCTTGGAGGCGCTCTCAGGGGGGGGCCTCCGCAGCCCCCCAAGGTGGCTTCGTACACCTCTCGAACGTTGGGGCCCGGCCGCTCGGAGAGCGGGGTCTGCCCGGGCAGCCAGCCAGCCTGTCGGCCCCACGGCCCGCGCTGGCGGAGTGGGGACACTCGCGCTCGATGTCTCTGCTCCCAGGGAGGCGGCAGAGGGGCGGCCGCGGTGCTTTGACTTTGAGCGGTCCCCACTCCCTTCTCAGCACATTGAGAAATAGTCACTTTGTCAAAGACCGCACACCGCTCGTTCCCTTATATGCAAAAAAGGTGTTCGTCCTGACGTTTTGCGAGGCCTTAATTTACCGCCGTCGGCGCTATCAGGGAAAACGGGCACGCTCCTTCCGCCCTACTGGAACCGTGCCTCGGCCCGGAGCGACCAGGATTACCCTCATACCGGTTCTCACGACATGCATCGACACTCGGCTCTTCCCCGGCAGCCGCAGCTCCCGCCGGCCCGGCCAGCCGGGTCCGCCCCCCTGGCCGGCGCCTGGAGCGTTTGCACTTTGTCATTTTTTCTCAAAGACTCATCTCTGCCAACTGCCCTGGGCTTCAGCAGTGGCTGCCTCGGGCTGTGCCCGGCCTCTTGGGGGTCCCGCCTGCCCGCGCAGGCAGCTAGGACGGGGTTATCAGCCCTCTCAGGGGGGCCACCGCAGCCCCCCAAGGTGGCTTCGTACACCTCTTGAACGTTGGGCCCGGCCGCTCGGAGAGCGGGGTCTGCCCGGGCAGCCAGCCAGCCTGTCGGCCCCGCGGCCTGGGCAGGCGGAGTGGGGACCCTCGCGCTCGATGAGTCTGCTCCCAGGGAGGTGGCAGAGGGGCGGCCGCGGCGCTTTGACTTTGAGCGGTCCCCACTCCGCACATTGAGAAATAGTCACTTTGTCAAAGACCGCACACCGCTCGTTCCCTTATATGCAAAAAAGGTGTTCGTCCTGACGTTTTGCGAGGCCTTATTTTACCGCCGTCGGCGCTATCAGGGGAAGCGGGCCCGCTCCTTCCGCCTTCCTGGAACCGTGCCTCGGCCCCGAGGGCCCAGGATTACCCTCATACCGGTTCTCACGACATGCATCGACACTCGGCTCAGCCCCGGCAGCCGCAGCTCCCGCCGGCCCGACCAGCCGGGTCCGTCCCCCTGGCCGGCGCCCGGAGCGTTTGGACTTTGTCGTTTTTTCATCCAACACTCTCCTCTGGCAAATGCCATGGACTTCAGCGGGGGCTGCCGCGGGCTGTTCCCCGCCTCCTGGGTGTCCTGCCCTGCAACACCGGAGGCACAGGCACACTGCTGCCAACAGCCCGCTCTCCATCACCCCCCAGCCCCTTCTGCATACATCTGCCGGGGGTGCTTTTTTGCCTCCCCCCATTTTGGCCTATGGGGAAAAGCCAGGGGGAAAACGTCCAGAGTCAGGCCGACCTCCTGGAACTCCAGCTCGGCCTGGAGCCACCGGTTTGTCCCCTTCCCGGTTCTCACGACATGCACCGACACTCGGCTCAGCCCCGGCAGCCGCAGCACCCGCCGGCCCGGCCAGCCGGGTCCGTTCCCCTGGCCGGCACGCCTGGAGCATCTGGACTTTGTCGTTTTTCCTCCAAGACTCGCCTCTGGCAAATGCCATGGACTTCAGCGGGGGCTGCCGCGGGCTGTTCCCCGCCTCCTGGGTGTCCTGCCCTGCAACACCGGAGGCTCAGGCAGGGTCTTCAGCTACTGCTGGTAGGTGCACCTCGGGGGCCCTCCGCAGCCGCCCCGGGCCACCCCTGCAGCCAGCACACTGCTGCCAACAGCCCGCTCCCCATCACCAGCCAGCCCCTCTGCATACATCTGCTGGGGGTGCTTTTTTGACTTCCCCCC
This sequence comes from Eleutherodactylus coqui, assembly GCF_035609145.1. Taxonomy (NCBI): domain Eukaryota; kingdom Metazoa; phylum Chordata; class Amphibia; order Anura; family Eleutherodactylidae; genus Eleutherodactylus; species Eleutherodactylus coqui. The sequence goes on from NW_027101733.1 coordinate 4,534, forward strand.
TTTTGGCCTATGGGGAAAAGCCAGGGGGACAATCTCCAGAGTCCTGCCGACCTCCTGGAACTCCAGCCCGGCCTGGAGCCACCGGTCTGTCCCCTTCCCGGTTCTCAGGGATTTTTGGACTTGTGATTTTCGTGATTCGTCTCTTCAAACTTTGTTGGACTACAATGGGGGGGCGACCGGCGGTCCGTGCCCAGCCTCCAGGGTGTCCTGCCCTGCAACACCAGAGGCTCGGGCAGGGTCTTGACCAACTACTGTTGGGTGCTCCTAGGGGGCCCCTCCACACCCCCAGGCCCACCTCCAGGACATCCCTCCCGGCCCCTGGAGCAGCCAGCACCCCCTCGCCGTCAACACTCTCCCCCCGTGGGGACTTTGAAACTTTTCTGACCGTGCAAGCTTCATCAAACGGCAAGGGGGCAACCGGCGTTCTGTGCCCAGCCTCCTGGGGTCCTGCCCGGGCACATCGGAGGCTCTGGCTGGGTGTTGAGTCACTACTGGCAGATGCACTCAGGGGGCCCTACGCTGCCGCCCATGCACACTGCTGCCAACAGCCCGCTCCCCATCACCCGCCAGCCCCTCTGCATACATCTGCCGGGGGTGCTTTTTTGACTTCCCCCATTTTGGCCTATGGGGAAAAGCCAGGGGGAAAACCACCAGAGTCAGGCCGACCTCCTGGAACCCCAGCTCGGCCCGGAGCCACCGGTTTGTCCCCTTCCCGGTTCTCAGGACATGCATTGACACCCGGCTCAGCACCGGCAGCCGCAGCCCTCGCCAGCCCGGCCAGCCGGGTCCGCCACCCTGGCCGGCGCCTGGAGCGTTTGGACTTTGTCATTTTCATGACTTGTCTCCTCAAACTTTGTCCGACTGCAAGGGGGGCTGCCGCAGTCCGTGCCCAGCCTCCAGGGGTTGCCCCCGGCCACTGGAGCAGCCAGCACCCCCTCGCCGTCAACACTCTCTCCCCGTTGGGACTTTGAAACTTTTCTGACCGTGCAAGCTTCGTCAAACGGCAAGGGGGCAGGCTGCGGTCTGTGCCCGGCCTCCTGGGGTCCTGCCCGGGCACATCGGAGGCTCAGCCTGGGTTTTCCGCCACCACTGGTAGGTGCGCTTTGGGGGCCCTCCGCAGCCGCCCCGGGCCACCCCTGCAGCCAGCACACTGCTGCCAACAGCCCGCTCTCCATCACCAGCCAGCCCCTCTGTACACATCTGCCGGGGGGGTGCTTTTTTTGAGACATACTGTCACTTTGTCAAAGACCGCACACCGCTCGTTCCCTTATACCCCGACAAGGTGTTCGTGGTGACGTTTTGCGAGGCCTTATTTTACCGCCGTCGGCGCTATCAGGGGAAGCAGGCCCGCTCCTTCCGCCCTCCTGGAACCGTGCCTCGGCCCGGAGCGGCCAGGTTTACCCTCATACCGGTTCTCGTGACCTGCATTGACACTCGGCTCTTCCCCAGCCGCCGTAGCTCCCGCCGGTCCCAGCCAGCCAGGTCCGCCCCCCTGGCCGGCGCCTGGAGCGTTTGGACTTTGTCATTTTCATGACTTGTCTCCTCAAACTTTGTTCGACTGCAAGGGGGGGGGGGCTGCCGCGGTCCGTGCCCAGCCTCCAGGGGTTGCCCCCGGAGCAGCCAGCACCCCCTCGCCGTCAACACTCTCTCCCCGTGGGGACTTTGAAACTTTTCTGACCGTGCAAGCGTCATCAGACGGCAAGGGGGCAGGCTGCGGTCTGTGCCCGGCCTCCTGGGGTCCTGCCCGGGCACATCGGAGGCTCAGCCAGGGTCTTGGGCCCCTACTGGTAGGTGCACTTTGGGGGCCCTCCGCAGCCGCCCAGGCCCACCCCTGCAGCCACCACACGGCTGCCAACAGCCCGCTCTCCATAACCCCCCAGCCCATTGCATACATCTGCTGGGGGTGCTTTTTTGACTTCCCCCATTTTGGCCTATGGGGAAAGGCCGGGGGGGGAAACCTCCAGAGTCAGGCCGACCTCCTGGAACTCCAACCCGGCCTGGAGCCACTGGTTTGTCCCCTTCCCGGTTCTCAGGACATGCGTCGACACTCGGCTAAGCCCCGGCAGCCACAGCCCCCGTCGGCCGGGCCAGCCGGGTCCACCACCCTGCCCGGCGCCCAGAGCGTTTGGACTTTGTCGTTTTTTTCTCCAAGACTCGCCTCTGGCACATGCCATGGGCTTCAGCGGGGGCTGCTCCCCGCCTCCTGGGTGTCCTGCCCGGGCACATCGGAGGCACAGGCAATGTCTTGAGCCACCACTGGTAGGTGCACTCAGGGGGCCCTCCGCAGCCGCCCTGGGCCACCCCTGCAGCCAGCACACTGCTGCCAACAGCCCGCTCTCCATCGCCCCCCAGCCCCTCTGCATACATCTGCTGGGGGTGCTTTTTTGACTTCCCCCATTTCGGCCTATGGGGAAAAGCCAGGGGGAAAACCTCCAGAGTCAGGCCGACCTCCTGGAACTCCAGCTCGGCCTGGAGCTACTGGTCTGTCCCCTTCCCGGTTCTCAGGACCTGCATTGACACTCGGCTCAGCCCCAGCCGCCGCAGCCCCCGCCGGCCCGGCCAGCCGGGTCCGCACCCCTGGACGGCACGCCTGGAGCGTTTGGACTTTGTCATTTTCATGACTTGTCTCCTCAGACATTGTCCGACTGCAAGGGGGGCGGCCGCGGTCCGTGCCCAGCCTCCAGGGGTTGCCCCCGGCCCCTGGAGCAGCCAGCACCCCCTCGCCGTCAACACTCTCTCCCCGTCGGGACTTTGAAACTTTTTCTGACCGTGCAAGCTTCATCAAACGGCAAGGGGGCAGGCTGCGGTCTGTGCCCGGCCTCCTGGGGTCCTGCCGGGGGACATCGGAGGCTCAGCCAGGGTCTTGAGCCACCGCTGGCAGGTGCACTCTGGGGGCCCTCCGCAGCCGCCCATGCACACCTCTGCAGCCTGCACACTGCTGCCAACAGCCCGCTCCCCATCACCCGCCAGCCCCTCTGCATACATCTGCTGGGGGTGCTTTTTTGCCTCCCCCCGTTTTGGCCTATGGGGAAAAGCCAGGGGGAAAACCACCAGAGTCATGCCGAACTCCTGGAACTCCAGCTCGGCCTGGAGCTACTGATCTGTCCCCTTCCCGGTTCTCAGGACATGCATTGACACTCGGCTCAGCCCCGGCAGCCGCAGCCCCCGCCAGCCCGGCCAGCCGGGTCTGCCCCCCTGGCCGGCGCCTGGAGCGTTTGGACTTTATCATTTTCATGACTTGTCTCCTCAAACTTTGTCCGCCTGCAAGGGGGGCGGCCGCGGTCCGTGCCCAGCCTCCAGGGGTTGCCCCCGGCCCCTGGAGCAGCCAGCACCCCCTCGCCGTCAACACTCTCTCCCCGTTGGGACTTTGAAACTTTTCTGACCGTGCAAGCTTCATCAAACGGCAAGGGGGCAGGCTGCGGTCTGTGCCCGGCCTCCTGGGGTCCTGCCCGGGCACATCGGAGGCTCAGCCAGGGTTTTGAGCCACTGCTGGCAGGTGCACTCAGGGGGCCCTCCGCAGCCGCCCAGGCCCACCCCTGCAGCCAGCACATGGCTGCCAGCAGCCACCACACAGCTGCCAACAGCCCGCTCTCCATCGCCCCCCAGCCCCCCTGCATACATCTGGCGGGGGTGCTTTTTTGACTTCCCCCATTTTGGCCTATGGGGAAAAGCCAGGGGGGACACCTCCAGAGTCAGGCCGACCTCCTGGAACTCCAGCTCGGCCCGGAGCCACCGGTTTGTCCCCTTCCCGGTTCTCAGGACATGCATTGACACCCAGATCTTCCCTGGCAGCCGCAGCTCCCGCCGGCCCGGCCAGCCAGGTCCGCACCCCTGGCCGGCGCCTGGAGCGTTTGGACTTTGTCATTCTCATGACTTGTCTCCTCAAACTTTGTTCGACTGCAAGAGGGGCTGCCGGGGTCCGTGCCCAGCCTCCAGGGGTTGCCCCCGGCCCCTGGAGCAGCCAGCACCCCCTCGCCGTCAACACTCTCTCCCCGTTGGGACTTTGAAACTTTTCTGACCGTGCAAGCTTCATCAAACGGCAAGGGGGCAGGCTGCGGTCTGTGCCCGGCCTCCTGGGGTCCTGCCCGGGGACATCGGAGGCTCCGCCTGGGTCTTGAGCAACTACTGGTAGGTGCGCTTTGGGGGGCCCTCCGCAGCCGCCCCGGGCCACCCCTGCAGCCAGCACACTGCTGCCAACAGCCCGCTCTCCATCACCAACCAGCCAGCCAGCCCCGTCTGCACACATCTGCCGGGGGTGCTTTTTTTGAGACATACTGTCACTTTGTCAAAGACCGCACACCGCTCGTTCCCTTATACCCCGACAAGGTGTTCGCGGTGACGTTTTGCGAGGCCTTATTTTACCGCCGTCGGCGCTATCAGGGGAAGCAGGCCCGCTCCTTCCGCCTTCCCGGAACCGTGGCTCGGCCCGGAGCGACCAGGATTACCCTCATACCGGTTCTCATGACATGCATTGACACTCGGCTCAGCCCCGGCAGCCGCAGCTCCCACCGGCCAGGCCAGCCGTGTCTGCCCCCCTGGCCGGCACGCCTGGAGCGTTTGGACTTTGTCATTTTTTCCCCCAAGACTCGCCTCTGCCAACTGCCAAGGACTTCAGCAGGGGCTGCCACGGCTGTTCCCCGCCTCCTGGGGTTCATGCCCGGGCACACCGGAGGCTCAGGCATTGTCTTGAGCGACTACTGTTGGGTGCTCTCACGGGGCCCCTCCACACCCCCAGGCCGACCTCCAGGGGCTCCAGCCCGGCCCCAGGGGCAGCCAGCACCCCTTCGCCGTCAACACTCTCCCCCCGTTGGGACTTTGAAACTTTTCCGACCGTGCAAGCGTCATCGGACGGCAAGGGGGTAAGCTGCGGGCTCTGCCCGGCCTCCTGGTGTCCTGCCCGGCCCCGTGGGGCGGACAGGCAGGGTTTCTCACCCACTACCCGTAGGCACTCTCAGGGGGCCCTCCGCGCCCTCAGGCCGCCCTCCCCGGGCTTCCCCCGGGTCCGCGGAGCAGCCCGACACCCCTCGCCGCACCGTCTCTCGCCCCCGTTGGGACTTTGAAACTTTTCCCCCCCGTGCAAACCTCACCGGGGGGCAGAGGGAGAGACCCGCGGGCCGTGCCCGGCCTCCCGGGACTCCCTCCGGGCAGCGCGGGCGGCTCGGACGGGGTTTTGAGCGAGTGCTGGGGGGGGTGTCTTCGGGGGCCCCCCGCGGGCCCCCCGGGGCACCTGCGCGGGGTGGCCCCTGCTGCCAGACACCCACTCCCTATCGACCATCCAGCCCCCCTACATACATCTGGCGGGGGTGCTTTTTTGAGTTCCCCCATTTTGGCAACTTGGCACATCCTATGGGGAAACCGGCAAAATCATGCCGACCTCCTGGAACTCCGGCTCGGCCTGGAGCCGCCGGTTTGTCCCCTTCCCGGTTCTCAGGCATTTTCGGACTTTGTCATTTTTTCAGCACTCTGTCAATGCGGCCAGCGGGAGCTGCCGCGGTCTGTGCCCAGGCACCAGGCTCTCCAAACGGACACCGGCGGAGGGTCAGGGGGTGTCTCGGCCAGATACTGAAAAACACTCAGGGGGTGCCCAGGCACCAGGCACTCCAAACGGACACCGTCGGAGGGTCAGGGGGTGTCTCAGCCAGATACTGAAAAACACTCAGGGGCGCACGGGGGCTGCACAGGGCCACCCCGGGCGGCCATATTGGCGGCTGGGACCCCCTATTCAGCAAACGCCAGGGGGCGCTCAGGGACACCCGGGGGCTGCTCCACTCGCCCCAGGCCGGCCTCCCTGAGGCGGGCACGTTAGCGGCTGAGACCCCCTCTCGAGCAGAGACCGGGGGGCGCTCGGGGACACACGGGGGCTGCTCCACTCGCCCCAGGCCGGACTCCCTGAGGCGGGCACATCAGCGGCTGAGAACCCCTCTCCACCAATGACCGGGGGACGCTCAGGGACACACGGGGGCTGCTCCACTCGCCCCAGGCCGGCCTCCCTGGGTACCCAGGCGGGCACATTAGCGGCTGAGACCCCCTCTCGACCAAAGACCGGGGGCGCTCAGGGACACGCGGGGGCTGCTCCACTCGCCCCAGGCCGGCCTCCCTGAGGCGGGCACATTAGCGGCTGAGACCCCCTCTCGACCAGAGACCGGGGGGCACTCGGGGACACACGGGGGCTGCTCCACTCGCCCCAGGCCGGACTCCCTGAGGCGGGCACATTAGCGGCCGAGACCCCCTCTCGACCAGAGACCGGGGGGCGCTCGGGGACACACGGGGGCTGCTCCACTCGCCCCAGGCCGGACTCCCTGAGGCGGGCACATTAGCGGCCGAGACCCCCTCTCCACCAGAGACCGGGGGGCGCTCGGGGACACACGGGGGCTGCTCCACTCACCCCAGGCCGGACTCCCTGAGGCCGGCACATTAGCGGCTGAGACCCCCTCTCCACCAAAGACCGGGGGGCGCTCGGGGACACACGGGGGCTGCTCCACTCGCCCCAGGCCGGACTCCCTGAGGCGGGCACATTAGCGGCTGAGACCCCCTCTCCACCAAAGACCGGGGGCACTCAGGGACACACGGGGGCCGCTCCACTCGCCCCAGGCCGGACTCCCTGAGGCGGGCACATTAGCGGCTGAGACCCCCTCTTCAGCAAACGCCAGGGGACACTCGGGGACACACGGGGGCTGCTCCACTCGCCCCAGGACGGACTCCCTGAGGCGGGCACATTAGCGGCTGGGACCCCCTCTCCACCAAAGACCGGGGGGCGCTCGGGGACACACGGGGGCTGCTCCACTCGCCCCAGGCCGGACTCCCTGAGGCGCGCACATTAGCGGCTGGGACCCCCTCTCCACCAAAGACCGGGGGGCGCTCGGGGACACACAGGGGCTGCTCCACTCGCCCCAGGCCGGCCTCTGTAGGTACCCAGGCGGGCACATTAGCGGCTGAGACCCCCTCTCCACCAAAGACCGGGGGGCGCTCGGGGACACACAGGGGCTGCTCCACTCGCCCCAGGCCGGCCTCTCTAGGTACCCAGGCGGGCACATTAGCGGCTGAGACCCCCTCTTGACCAAAGACCGGGGGACACTCAGGGACACACGGGGGCTGCTCCACTCACCCCAGGCCGGCCTCCCTAGGTACCCGGGCGGGCACATTAGCGGCTGAGACCCCCTCTTCAGCAAACGCCAGGGGACGCTCAGGGACACACGGGGGCTGCTCCACTCGCCCCAGGCCGGACTCCCTGAGGCGGGCACATTAGCGGCTGAGACCCCCTCTCCACCAAAGACCGGGGGGGGGGCGCTCGGGGACACACGGGGGCTGCTCCACTCGCCCCAGGCCGGACTCCCTGCGTACCCGGGCGGGCACATTAGCGGCTGAGACCCCCTCTCGACCAAAGACCGGGGGACGCTCAGGGACACACGGGGGCCCCTCCGCGCCCCCAGGCCGACCTCCAGGGCCTCCCTCCCGGCCCCTGGAGCAGCCAGCACCCCCTCGCCGTCAACACTCTCTCCCCGTTGGGACTTTGAAACTTTTCTGACCGTGCAAGCTTCATCGGACGGCAAGGGGGCAGGCTGCGGTCTGTGCCCGGCCTCCTGGGGTCCTGCCCGGGCACATCGGAGGCTCAGCGGGGGTTTTGAGCCACCGCTGGCAGGTGCACTCAGGGGGCCCTCCGCAGCCGCCCCGGGCCACCCCTGCAGCCAGCACACCGCTGCCAACAGCCCGCTCTCCGTCACCAGCCAGGCCCGTCCGCGCACATCTGCCGGGAGGGAGCTTTTTTTGAGACATACTGTCACTTTGTCAAAGACCGCACACCGCTCGTTCCCATATACCCCGACAAGGTGTTCGTGGTGACGTTTTGCGAGGCCTTATTTTACCGTCGTCGGCGCTATCAGGGGAAACACGCCCGCTCCTTCCGCCTCCCTGGTACCCTGGCTGGGCCCGGAGCGACCAGGATTACCCTCATACCGGTTCTCACGACCTGCACTGACACTCGACTCTGCCCCGGCCGCCGCAGCTCCCGCAGGCCCGGCCAGCCGGGTCCGCCCCCCTGGCCGGCGCCCGGAGCGTTTGGACTTTGTCGTTTCTTCTCCAAGACGCGTCTCTGCCAACTGCCGTGGACTTCAGCGGGGGCTGCTCCCCGTCTCCTGGGTGTCCTGCCCGGGCACATCGGAGGCTCAGCCTGGGTCTTCAGCCCCTACTGGTAGGTGCACTCAGGGGGCCCTCCGCAGCCGCCCAGGCCCACCCCTGCAGCCAGCACACGGCTGCCAGCAGCCACCACACAGCTGCCAACAGCCCGCTCTCCGTCACCCCCCAGCCCCTTCTGCATACATCTGCTGGGGGTGCTTTTTTGACTTCCCCCCTTTGGCCAATGGGGAAAAAGCTAAGGGGAAAACCTCCAGAGTCAGGCCGACCTCCTGGAACTCCAACCCGGCCTGGAGCCACCGGTTTGTCCCCTTCCCGGTTCTCACGACATGCATCGACACTCGGCTCAGCCCCGGCAGCCGCAGCCCCCGCCGGCCCCGCCAGCCCGGTCCGCAACCCTGGCCAGCGCCTGGAGCGTTTGGACTTTGTCATTTTTTCTCAAAGACCCATCTCTGCCAACTGCCGTGGGCTTCAGCGGGGGCTGCTCCCCGCCTCCTGGGTGTCCTGCCCGGGCACATCGGAGGCTCAGGCAATGTCTTGAGCCACCGCTGGCAGGTGCACTCAGGGGGCCCTCCGCAGCCTCCCAGGCCCACCCCCGCAGCCAGCACATGGCTGCCAGCAGCCACCACACAGCTGCCAACAGCCCGCTCTCCGTCACCCCCCAGCCCCTTATGCATACATCTGCTGGGGGTGCTTTTTTGACTTCCCCCCTTTTGGCCTATGGGGAAATGCTAAGGGGAAAACCTCCAGAGTCAGGCCGACCTCCTGGAACTCCAACCCGGCCTGGAGCCACAGGTTTGTCCCCTTCCCGGTTCTCACGACATGCATCGACACTCGGCTCAGCCCCGGCAGCCGCAGCTCCCGCCGGCCCGGCCAGCCCGGTCCGCACCCCTGGCCAGCGCCTGGAGCGTTTGGACTTTGTCATTTTTTCTCAAAGACCCATCTCTGCCAACTGCCGTGGGCTTCAGCGGGGGCTGCTCCCCGCCTCCTGGGTGTCCTGCCCGGGCACATCGGAGGCTCAGGCAATGTCTTGAGCCACCGCTGGTAGCTGCACTCAGGGGGCCCTCAGCAGCCGCCCAGGCCCACCCCTGCAGCCAGCACACGGCTGCCAGCAGCCACCACACAGCTGCCAACAGCCCGCTCTCCGTCACCCCCCAGCCCCTCCTGCATACATCTGCTGGGGGTGCTTTTTTGACTTCCCCCCTTTTGGCCTATGGGAAAAAGCTAAGGGAAAAACCTCCAGAGTCAGGCCGACCTCCTGGAACTCCAACCCGGCCTGGAGCCACCGGTTTGTCCCCTTCCCGGTTCTCAGGACATGCATAGACACTCGGCTCAGCCCCGGCCGCCGCAGCCCCCGCCGGCCCGGCCAGCCCGGTCCGCACCCCTGGCCAGCGCCTGGAGCGTTTGGACTTTGTCATTTTTTCTCCAAGACTCGCCTCTGCCAACTGCCGTGGGCTTCAGCGGGGGCTGCTCCCCGCCTCCTGGGTGTCCTGCCCGGGCACATCGTATGCTCAGGCAATGTCTTGAGCCACCGCTGGTAGGTGCACTCAGGGGGCAGTCCGCAGCCGCCCGGGGCCCACCCCTGCAGCCAGCACACGGCTGCCAGCAGCCACCACACAGCTGCCAACAGCCCGCTCTCCGTCACCCCCCAGCCCAACTCTGCATACATCTGCCGGGGGTGCTTTTTTGACTTCCCCCCTTTTGGCCTATGGGGAAAAGCTAAGGGGAAAACCTCCAGAGTCAGGCCGACCTCCTGGAACTCCAACCCGGCCTGGAGCCACCGGTTTGTCCCCTTCCCGGTTCTCAGGACATGCCTAGACACTCGGCTCAGCCCCGGCCGCCGCAGCCCCCGCCGGCCCGGCCAGCCCGGTCCGCACCCCTGGCCGGCACGCCTGGAGCGTTTGGACTTTGTCGTTTTTTTCAAAGACTCATCTCTGCCAACTGCCGTGGGCTTCAGCGGGGGCTGCTCCCCGCCTCCCGGGTGTCCTGCCCGGGCACATCGGAGGCTCAGGCAATGTCTTGAGCCACCGCTGGTAGCTGCGCTTTGGGGGCCCTCGGCAGCCGCCCAGGCCCACCCCTGCAGCCAGCACACGGCTGCCAGCAGCCACCACACAGCTGCCAACAGCCCGCTCTCCATCACCCCCCAGCCACTTCTGCATACATCTGCTGGGGGTGCTTTTTTGACTTCCCCCGTTTTGGCCTATGGTAAAATGCTAAGGGGAAAACCTCCAGAGTCAGGCCGACCTCCTGGAACTCCAGCTCGGCCTCGAGCCACCGGTTTGTCCCCTTCCCGGTTCTCACGACATGCATCGACACTCGGCTCAGCCCCAGCAGCTGCAGCTCCCGCCGGCCCGGCCAGCCCGGTCCGCACCCCTGGCCAGCGCCTGGAGCGTTTGGACTTTGTCATTTTTTTTCAAAGACTCGTCTCTGCCAACTGCCGTGGGCTTCAGCGGGGGCTGCTCCCCGCCTCCTGGGTGTCCTGCCCGGGCACATCGTATGCTCAGGCAATGTCTTGAGCCACCGCTGGTAGGTGCACTCAGGGGGCCCTCCGCAGCCGCCCAGGCCCACCCCTGCAGCCAGCACACGGCTGCCAGCAGCCACCACACAGCTGCCAACAGCCCGCTCTCCGTCACCCCCCAGCCCATCTGCATACATCTGGCGGGGGTGCTTTTTTGACTTCCCCCCTTTTGGCCTATGGGGAAAAGCCAGGGGGGAAACCTCCAGAGTCAGGCCGACCTCCTGGAACTCCAACCCGGCCTGGAGCCACAGGTTTGTCCCCTTCCCGGTTCTCAGGACAAGCATAGACACTCGGCTCAGCCCCGGCCGCCGCAGCCCCCGCCGGCCCGGCCAGCCCGGTCCGCACCCCTGGCCAGCGCCTGGAGCGTTTGGACTTTGTCATTTTTTCTCAAAGACCCATCTCTGCCAACTGCCCTGGGCTTCAGCGGGGGCTGCTCCCCGCCTCCTGGGTGTCCTGCCCGGGCACATCGGAGGCTCAGGCAATGTCTTGAGCCACCGCTGGCAGGTGCACTCAGGGGGCCCTCCGCAGCCTCCCGGGCCCACCCCCGCAGCCAGCACACGGCTGCCAGCAGCCACCACACAGCTGCCAACAGCCCGCTCTCCGTCACCCCCCAGCCCCTTATGCATACATCTGCTGGGGGTGCTTTTTTGACTTCCCCCCTTTTGGCCTATGGGATAATGCCAAGGGGAAAACCTCCAGAGTCAGGCCGACCTCATGGAACTCCAACCCGGCCTGAAGCCACCGGTTTGTCCCCTTCCCGGTTCTCACGACATGCATCGACACTCGGCTCAGCCCCGGCAGCCGCAGCTCCCGCCGGCCCGGCCAGCCCGGTCCGCACCCCTGGCCAGCGCCTGGAGCGTTTGGACTTTGTCATTTTTTCAAAGACTCATCTCTGATAACTGCCGTGGGCTTCAGCGGGGGCTGCTCCCCGCCTCCTGGGTGTCCTGCCCGGGCACATCGGAGGGTCAGCCTGGGTCTTGAGCCACTGCTGGTAGGTGCGCTTTGGGGGCCCTCGGCAGCCGCCCAGGCCCACCCCTGCAGCCAGCACACGGCTGCCAGCAGCCACCACACAGCTGCCAACAGCCCGCTCTCCGTCACCCCCCAGCCCCTCCTGCATACATCTGCTGGGGGTGCTTTTTTGACTTCCCCCCTTTTGGCCTATGGGATAATGCCAAGGGGAAAACCTCCAGAGTCAGGCCGACCTCATGGAACTCCAACCCGGCCTGAAGCCACCGGTTTGTCCCCTTCCCGGTTCTCACGACATGCGTCAACACTCGGCTCAGCCCCGGCCGCCGCAGCCCCCGCCGGCCCGGCCAGCCCGGTCCGCACCCCTGGCCAGCGCCTGGAGCGTTTGGACTTTGTCGTTTTTTTCAAAGACTCATCTCTGCCAACTGCCGTGGGCTTCAGCGGGGGCTGCTCCCCGCCTCCTGGGTGTCCTGCCCGGGCACATCGGAGGCTCAGGCAATGTCTTGAGCCACCGCTGGTAGCTGCACTCAGGGGGCCCTCCGCAGCCGCCCAGGACCACCCCTGCAGCCAGCACACGGCTGCCAGCAGCCACCACACAGCTGCCAACAGCCCGCTCTCCGTCACCCCCCAGCCCAACTCTGCATACATCTGCTGGGGGTGCTTTTTTGACTTCCCCCCTTTTGGCCTATGGGGAAAAGCTAAGGGGAAAACCTCCAGAGTCAGGCCGACCTCCTGGAACTCCAACCCGGCCTGGAGCCACCGGTTTGTCCCCTTCCCGGTTCTCAGGACATGCACTAATACTCGGCTCAGCCCCGGCAGCCGCAGCCCCCGCCGGCCTGGCCAGCCGGGTCCGCCACCCTGCCCGGCGCCTGGAGCGTTTGGACTTTGTCGTTTTTTCCCCCAAGACTCGCCTCTGCCAACTGCCATGGACTTCAGCGGGGGGTGCTCCCCGCCTCCTGGGTGTCCTGCCCGGGCACATCGGAGGCTCAGCCTGGGTCATCAGCCCCTACTGGTAGGTGCACTCAGGGGGCCCTCCGCAGCCGCCCAGGCCCACCCCTGCAGCCAGCACACGGCTGCCAGCAGCCACCACACAGCTGCCAACAGCCCGCTCTCCGTCACCCATCAGCCCAACTCTGCATACATCTGCCGGGGGTGCTTTTTTGACTTCCCCCCTTTTGGCCTATGGGGAAATGCCAGGGGGAAAACCTCCAGAGTCAGGCCGACCTCCTGGAACTCCAACCCGGCCTGGAGCCACCGGTTTGTCCCCTTCCCGGTTCTCAGGACATGCACTGACACTCGGCTCAGCCCCGGCAGCTGCAGCCCCCGCCGGCCCGGCCAGCCCGCTCCGCACCC
>NW_027101733.1:27500-47500 GCF_035609145.1 Eleutherodactylus coqui
GGCGCGGAAGGCCTCGGCCCGGCATCTCGGAGGGGGGTCGCCCGGGCGGGCAAGCCGGCCAGCCTGCTGGCCCCGCGGCCTGCGCAGGCGGAGTGCGGGGGGGACTCTTGCTCTCGGTGGCTCTGCCCCAGGAGGGTGCGGGGTGGCGGCAGAGGGGAGGCCGCCGCGGGTGCTTCGAGTTTGAGAAATACTCACTTGGTCAGAGACCGCACACCGCTCGTTCCCTTATATGCAAAAAAGGTGTTCGTCCTGACGTTTTGCGAGGCCTTATTTTACCGTCGTCGGCGCTATCAGGGGAAACACGCCCGCTCCTTCCGTCTCCCTGGAACCGCGCCTCGGCCCCGAGGGCCCAGGTTCAACCTCATACCGGTTCTCACGACATGCATCGACACTCGGTGCAACTCCAGCAGCCGCAGCTCCCGCCGGCCCGGCCAGCCAGGTACGCACCCCTGGTCGGCGCCTGGAGCGTTTGCACTTTGTCGTTTTTTTCTCCAAGACTCCTATCTGCCAACTGCTGTGGACTTCAGCGGTGGCTGCCGCGGACTATGCGCGGCCTCCTGGGGGTCCCGCCTGCCCGCGCAGGCAGCTAGGACGGGGTTATCAGCAAAGCCTGTGAGGCGCTCTCATGGGGAGGGGGGGCTCCGCAGCCCCCCCAAGGTGGCTTCGTACACCTCTTGAACGTTGCGGCCCGGCCGCTCGGAGAGCGGTGTCTACCCGGGCAGACAGCCTGTCGGCCCCCGCGGCCTGGACAGGCGGGAGCGGGGACTCTTGCGCTCGGGGGGCTCTGCTCCAAGGAGCGAGAGCGGACGCTCTGCTCGGCCCGGAGAGTGGGGTGGCGGGGCGCCGTCGCCTCGCTGGAACCAGGGGCGTCGTGACGTGCGCGCGCGCCTAGCCGCCGCCAGAACAGGCCGGAAAGGTTGAGCTGCATACGGATCTAAGCCGTTGCCCAAACTAACTCTGGCCCGTGTGACACAGCCGCGCGCGCGCTTTCCTACGACACTCGACCGCCGGGCTCCCTCGGCCTGGGAGGCACTCTCGGGGCAGGGGGCCACCGCAGCCCCCTTTAGGTGGCTTCGTACACCTCTTGAACGTGGCGCCCGGCCGCTCGGAGAGCGGGGTCTACCCGGGCAGACAGCCTGTCGGCCCCGCGGCCTGGGCAGGCGGAGCGGGTGCTCTTGCGCTCGGGGGCTCTGCTCGGCCCGGAGAGTTGGGTGCGGGGCGCCGTCGCCTCGCTGGAACCAGGGGCGTTGTGACGTTCGCACGCGCCTAGCCGCCGCCAGGACAGGCCGGAAAGGTTGAGCTGCATACGGATCTAAGCCGTTGCCCAAACTAACTCTGGCTCGTGTGACCGACACAGCCGCGCACGCGCTTTCCTACGACACTCGACCGCCTGGCTCCCCTCGGCCTGGGAGGCACTCTCGGGGCGGGGGGCACCGCAGCCCCCCCAAAGGTGGCTTCGTACACCTCTTGAACGTTGGGGCCCGGCCGCTCGGAGAGCGGGGTCTACCCGGGCAGACAGCCTGTCGGCCCCGCGGCCTGGACAGGCGGAGTGGGGACAAGCCAAGGCTACCGGCGGGCCTCGGACGGCCAGGGGTGGAAGGGCTCCACCTCAAGGTGGCTTCGTACACCTCTTGAACGTTGGGGCCCGGCCGCTCGGAGAGCGGGGTCTACCCGGGCAGACAGCCTGCTGGCCCCGCGGCCTGGACAGGCGGAGCGGGGAACCTTGCGCTCGGGGGCTCTGCTCGGCCCAGAGAGTGGGGTGCGGGGCGCCGTCGCCTCGCTGGAACCAGGGGCGTCGTGCCATTCGCGCGCGCCTAGCCGCCGCCAGAACAGGCCGGAAAGGATGAGCTTCATACGGATCTAAGCCGTTGCCCAAACTACCTCTGGCCCCTGTGACCGACACAGCCGTGGCACGCGCTTTCCTACGACACTCGACCGCCGGGCTCCCTCGGCCTGGGAGGCACTCTCAGGGCGGGGGGCACCGCAGCCCCCCCCAAGGTGGCTTCGTACACCTCTTGAACGTGGCGCCCGGCCGCTCGGAGAGCGGGGTCTACCCGGGCGGACAGCCTGTTGGCCCCGCGGCCTGGACAGGCGGAGTGGGGACAAGCCAAGGCTACCGGCGGGCGGGATCGACCGGGTAGCCGCCGTGGGGAACACAACTTGGACGCCTCGCGCCGTCGCGGACCACCGTCCTCCGTCTCTCTCCCTCTCTCGGAAGGGAGGCCGCCCGAGGCGCACGGGCCTCGGACGGCCGGGGGTGGAAGGGCTCCACCCCGAGGTGGCTTCGTACACCTCTTGAACGTGGCCGCCCGGCCGCTCGCTGAGAGCGGGGTCTACCCGGGCAGACAGCCCGTCGGCCCCGCGGCCTGGACAGGCGGAGCGGGGGCAAGCCAAGGCTACCGGCGGGCGGGATCGACCGGGTAGCCGCCGTGGGGAACACAACACGGACGCCTCGCGCCGTCGCGGACCACCGTCCTCCGTCTCTCTCTCCCTCTCTCGGAAGGGAGGCCGCCCGAGGCGCACGGGCCTCGGACGGCCGGGGGTGGAAGGGATCCACCCCCCGCGGGAAGGGGACGCGCGCCGGCGCCCGGACGCGGGAGCGTTGACCCGGGGGTCTTTACTCCGCCGAGGGGTAGCCCGGAGAAGGAGCGAGACCGGCCGGCGGGGGTGGAACACCCCCTCATGCCTCGCTCCTTCTGGGGATAAAGCGCGTCGTCCGCGGGCCGCCGTTCCCTATCCCCGCCGCCCTGGACCGCCCCCGCCTCGGCCGGAGCCCGAGGGGACAGGCGGGGGGTCCTTCGCTTTCGGGAAAACCGTCACCAAACGTGGGGCCCGTGCCCCGCTCTCGGCCGCCCTGAGGCGGGAGAGCTCGGATCGTTCTCTCTCGGCGTCGGCCCCACCGACGCACGACGCCCGGGAAAGGGCTGCACCCCCTGCGCCACGCTTCTCCCCCGGAGCACTCCCCCCGCAGGGGGCTCCGCGGGGTGTCCCGACACGCAGAGCCGCTCGCCTTCTTCCGCTGGGGACGGAAGGGACGCCTCCGCGCGTCCCTTCCCCATCCTCGAGAGCCGTACGCGCCGAGGGTGAACCCGCTCGCCGGGGCGCCGGGGAGCAGGGCCCTTGTGGTCCTTCCCCGGACATGGGCACGGCGAGGGTCCCCCGCCCGCGACGGCTCTCCCGTTGACCCACTCTCTCGCCTTGGGTGGTGGTGATGGAGGCGGCTGCCTACGCCTCAGCCCGGCATCTCGGAGGGGGGTCGCCCGGGCAGCCAGCCAGCCAGCCAGCCAGCCAGCCAGCCTGTCGGCCCCGCGGCCTGCACAGGCGGAGTGGGGACTCTTGCGCTCGATGACTCTGCTCCCAGGGAGGTGGCAGAGGGGCGGCCGCGGTGCTTTGACTTTCAGCGGTCCCCACTCCTCAGCACTCTGAGAAATACTGTCACTTTGTCAAAGACGGCACACCGCTCGTTCCCTTATATGCAAAAAAGGTGTTCGTCCTGACGTTTTGCGAGGCCTTAATTTACCGCCGTCGGGGCTATCAGGGGAAACAGGCCCGCTCCTTCCGCCCTCCTGGAACTGTGCCTCGGCCTGGAGCGACCATTATTACCCTCATACCGGTTCTCACGACATGCGCCGACACTCGGTTCAGCCCCGGCAGCCGCAGCTCCCGCCGGCCCGGCCAGCCGGGTCCGCACCCCTGGCCAGCGCCTGGAGCGTCTGGACTTTGTCATTTTTCCTCCAAGACTCGTCTCTGCCAACTGCCGTGGACTTCAGCAGGGGCTGCCTCGGGCTGTGCCCGGCCTCTTGGGGGTCCCGCCTGCCCGCGCAGGCAGCTAGGACGGGGTTATCAGCCCTCTCAGGGGGGCCTCCGCAGCCCCCCAAGGTGGCTTCGTACACCTCTTGAACGTTGGGCCCGGCCGCTCGGTGAGAGCGGGGTCTGCCCGGGCAGCCAGCCAGCCTGTCGGCCCCGCGGCCTGGACAGGCGGAGTGGGGACACTCGCGCTCGATGACTCTGCTCCCAGGGAGGTGGCAGAGGGGCGGACGCGGTGCTTTGACTTTGAGCGGTCCCCACTCCCTTCTCAGCACATTGAGAAATAGTCACTTTGTCAAAGGCCGCACACCGCTCGTTCCCTTATATGCAAAAAAGGTGTTCGTCCTGACGTTTTGCGAGGCCTTAATTTACCGCCGTCGGCGCTATCAGGGCAAACAGGCCCGCTCCTTCCGCCTTCCCGGAACCGTGGCTCGGCCCCGAGCGACCAGGTTTACCCTCATACCGGTTCTCACGACATGCATGGGTACTCGGCTCAGCCCCGGCAGCCGCAGCTCCCGCCGGCCCGGCCAGCCGGGTACGCCCCCCTGGCCGGCGCCTGGAGCGTTTGCACTTTGTCATTTTTCCTCAAAGACTCATCTCTGCCAACTGCCGTGGGATTCAGCAGGGGCTGCCACGGCTGTTCCCCGCCTCCTGGGTGTCCTGCCCTGCAACACCGGAGGGTCAGTCGGGGTCTTGAGCAACTACTGGTAGGTGCAGCACCTCGGGGGCCCTCTGCAGCCAGCACACGGCTGCCAACAGCCCGCTCTCCATCACCAGCCAGCCCATCTGCATACATCTGCTGGGGGTGCTTTTTTGACTTCCCCCGTTTTGGCCTATGGGGAAAAGCCAAGGGGGGAAACTCCAGAGTCATGCCGACCTCCTGGAACCCCAGCTCGGCCTGGAGCTACTGGTTTGCCCCCTTCCAGGTTCTCAGGACATGCATCGACACTCGGCTCTTCCCCAGCCGCCGCAGCTCCCCTCGGCCCGGCCAGCCGGGTCCGCCCCCCGGACCGGCGCCTGGAGCGTTTGGACTTTGTCGTTTTTTTCTCAAAGACTCATCTCTGCCAACGACTTCAGCAGGGGCTGCCACCTGCTGTTCCCCGCCAATGGGTGTCCTGACCTGCAACACCGGAGGCTCAGGTGTGGTCTTGAGCAACTGCTGGTAGGTGCACCTCGGGGGCCCACTGCAGCCAGCACACTGCTGCCAACAGCCCGCTCCCCGTCACCATCCAGCCCCTCTGCATACATCTGCCGGGGGTGCTTTTTTGACATCCCCCATTTTGGCCTATGGGGAAAAGCCAGGGGGAAAACCTCCAGAGTCAGGCCGACCTCCTGGAACTCCAGCTCGGCCTTGAGCTACTGGTTTGCCCCCTTCCCGGTTCTCAGGACATGCATCGATACTCGGCTCTTCCCCAGCCGCCACAGCTCCCGTCGGCCCGGCCAGCCGGGTCCGCCACCCTGGCCGGCGCCTGGAGCATTTGGACTTTGTCGTTTTTTCTCAAAGACTCATCTCTGCCAGCTGCCAAGGACTTCAGTAGGGGCTGCCACCTGCTGTTCCCCGCCAATGGGTGTCCTGCCCTGCCACACCGGAGGCTCAGGCAGGGTCTTGAGCAACTGCTGGTTGGTGCTCTCAGGGGGCCCCTCCACACCCCCAGGCCCACCTCCAGGGCCTCCCTCCCGGCCCCTGGAGCAGCCAGCGCCCCCTCGCCGTCAACGCTCTCTCCCCGTTGGGACTTTGAAACTTTTCTGACCGCGCAAGCTTCGTCAAACGGCAAGGGGGGCAGCCGGCGTTCTGTGCCCGGCCTCCTGGGGTCCTGCCCGGGCACATCGGAGGCTCAGCCAGGGTGTTGAGCCACCACTGGCAGGTGCACTCAGGGGGCCCTCCGCAGACGCCCATGCACACCTCCGCAGCCAGCACACTGCTGCCAACAGCCCGCTCCCCGTCACCCGCCAGCCCCTCTGCATACATCTGCTGGGGGTGCTTTTTTGACTTCCCCCATTTTGGCTTATGAGGAAAAGCCAGGGGGAAAACCTCCAGAGTCAGGCCGACCTCCTGGAACTCCGGCCCGGCCTGGAGCTACTGGTTTGCCCCCTTCCCGGTTCTCAGGACATGCATCGACACTCGGCTCAGCCCCGGCAGCCGCGGCTCCCGCCGGCCCGGCCAGCCGGGTACGCCACCCTGGCCGGCGCTTGGAGCGTTTGGACTTTGTCATTTTTCTCAAAGACCCATCTCTGCCAACTGCCGTGGGCTTCAGCAGTGGCTGCCGCGGGCTGTGCCCGGCCTACTGGGGGGTCCCGCCTGCCCGCGCAGGCAGCTAGGACAGGGCTCTCAGCAAGGGCTTGGAGGCGCTCTCAGGGGGGGGCCTCCGCAGCCCCCCAAGGTGGCTTCGTACACCTCTCGAACGTTGGGGCCCGGCCGCTCGGAGAGCGGGGTCTGCCCGGGCAGCCAGCCAGCCTGTCGGCCCCACGGCCCGCGCTGGCGGAGTGGGGACACTCGCGCTCGATGTCTCTGCTCCCAGGGAGGCGGCAGAGGGGCGGCCGCGGTGCTTTGACTTTGAGCGGTCCCCACTCCCTTCTCAGCACATTGAGAAATAGTCACTTTGTCAAAGACCGCACACCGCTCGTTCCCTTATATGCAAAAAAGGTGTTCGTCCTGACGTTTTGCGAGGCCTTAATTTACCGCCGTCGGCGCTATCAGGGAAAACGGGCACGCTCCTTCCGCCCTACTGGAACCGTGCCTCGGCCCGGAGCGACCAGGATTACCCTCATACCGGTTCTCACGACATGCATCGACACTCGGCTCTTCCCCGGCAGCCGCAGCTCCCGCCGGCCCGGCCAGCCGGGTCCGCCCCCCTGGCCGGCGCCTGGAGCGTTTGCACTTTGTCATTTTTTCTCAAAGACTCATCTCTGCCAACTGCCCTGGGCTTCAGCAGTGGCTGCCTCGGGCTGTGCCCGGCCTCTTGGGGGTCCCGCCTGCCCGCGCAGGCAGCTAGGACGGGGTTATCAGCCCTCTCAGGGGGGCCACCGCAGCCCCCCAAGGTGGCTTCGTACACCTCTTGAACGTTGGGCCCGGCCGCTCGGAGAGCGGGGTCTGCCCGGGCAGCCAGCCAGCCTGTCGGCCCCGCGGCCTGGGCAGGCGGAGTGGGGACCCTCGCGCTCGATGAGTCTGCTCCCAGGGAGGTGGCAGAGGGGCGGCCGCGGCGCTTTGACTTTGAGCGGTCCCCACTCCGCACATTGAGAAATAGTCACTTTGTCAAAGACCGCACACCGCTCGTTCCCTTATATGCAAAAAAGGTGTTCGTCCTGACGTTTTGCGAGGCCTTATTTTACCGCCGTCGGCGCTATCAGGGGAAGCGGGCCCGCTCCTTCCGCCTTCCTGGAACCGTGCCTCGGCCCCGAGGGCCCAGGATTACCCTCATACCGGTTCTCACGACATGCATCGACACTCGGCTCAGCCCCGGCAGCCGCAGCTCCCGCCGGCCCGACCAGCCGGGTCCGTCCCCCTGGCCGGCGCCCGGAGCGTTTGGACTTTGTCGTTTTTTCATCCAACACTCTCCTCTGGCAAATGCCATGGACTTCAGCGGGGGCTGCCGCGGGCTGTTCCCCGCCTCCTGGGTGTCCTGCCCTGCAACACCGGAGGCACAGGCACACTGCTGCCAACAGCCCGCTCTCCATCACCCCCCAGCCCCTTCTGCATACATCTGCCGGGGGTGCTTTTTTGCCTCCCCCCATTTTGGCCTATGGGGAAAAGCCAGGGGGAAAACGTCCAGAGTCAGGCCGACCTCCTGGAACTCCAGCTCGGCCTGGAGCCACCGGTTTGTCCCCTTCCCGGTTCTCACGACATGCACCGACACTCGGCTCAGCCCCGGCAGCCGCAGCACCCGCCGGCCCGGCCAGCCGGGTCCGTTCCCCTGGCCGGCACGCCTGGAGCATCTGGACTTTGTCGTTTTTCCTCCAAGACTCGCCTCTGGCAAATGCCATGGACTTCAGCGGGGGCTGCCGCGGGCTGTTCCCCGCCTCCTGGGTGTCCTGCCCTGCAACACCGGAGGCTCAGGCAGGGTCTTCAGCTACTGCTGGTAGGTGCACCTCGGGGGCCCTCCGCAGCCGCCCCGGGCCACCCCTGCAGCCAGCACACTGCTGCCAACAGCCCGCTCCCCATCACCAGCCAGCCCCTCTGCATACATCTGCTGGGGGTGCTTTTTTGACTTCCCCCCTTTTGGCCTATGGGGAAAAGCCAGGGGGACAATCTCCAGAGTCCTGCCGACCTCCTGGAACTCCAGCCCGGCCTGGAGCCACCGGTCTGTCCCCTTCCCGGTTCTCAGGGATTTTTGGACTTGTGATTTTCGTGATTCGTCTCTTCAAACTTTGTTGGACTACAATGGGGGGGCGACCGGCGGTCCGTGCCCAGCCTCCAGGGTGTCCTGCCCTGCAACACCAGAGGCTCGGGCAGGGTCTTGACCAACTACTGTTGGGTGCTCCTAGGGGGCCCCTCCACACCCCCAGGCCCACCTCCAGGACATCCCTCCCGGCCCCTGGAGCAGCCAGCACCCCCTCGCCGTCAACACTCTCCCCCCGTGGGGACTTTGAAACTTTTCTGACCGTGCAAGCTTCATCAAACGGCAAGGGGGCAACCGGCGTTCTGTGCCCAGCCTCCTGGGGTCCTGCCCGGGCACATCGGAGGCTCTGGCTGGGTGTTGAGTCACTACTGGCAGATGCACTCAGGGGGCCCTACGCTGCCGCCCATGCACACTGCTGCCAACAGCCCGCTCCCCATCACCCGCCAGCCCCTCTGCATACATCTGCCGGGGGTGCTTTTTTGACTTCCCCCATTTTGGCCTATGGGGAAAAGCCAGGGGGAAAACCACCAGAGTCAGGCCGACCTCCTGGAACCCCAGCTCGGCCCGGAGCCACCGGTTTGTCCCCTTCCCGGTTCTCAGGACATGCATTGACACCCGGCTCAGCACCGGCAGCCGCAGCCCTCGCCAGCCCGGCCAGCCGGGTCCGCCACCCTGGCCGGCGCCTGGAGCGTTTGGACTTTGTCATTTTCATGACTTGTCTCCTCAAACTTTGTCCGACTGCAAGGGGGGCTGCCGCAGTCCGTGCCCAGCCTCCAGGGGTTGCCCCCGGCCACTGGAGCAGCCAGCACCCCCTCGCCGTCAACACTCTCTCCCCGTTGGGACTTTGAAACTTTTCTGACCGTGCAAGCTTCGTCAAACGGCAAGGGGGCAGGCTGCGGTCTGTGCCCGGCCTCCTGGGGTCCTGCCCGGGCACATCGGAGGCTCAGCCTGGGTTTTCCGCCACCACTGGTAGGTGCGCTTTGGGGGCCCTCCGCAGCCGCCCCGGGCCACCCCTGCAGCCAGCACACTGCTGCCAACAGCCCGCTCTCCATCACCAGCCAGCCCCTCTGTACACATCTGCCGGGGGGGTGCTTTTTTTGAGACATACTGTCACTTTGTCAAAGACCGCACACCGCTCGTTCCCTTATACCCCGACAAGGTGTTCGTGGTGACGTTTTGCGAGGCCTTATTTTACCGCCGTCGGCGCTATCAGGGGAAGCAGGCCCGCTCCTTCCGCCCTCCTGGAACCGTGCCTCGGCCCGGAGCGGCCAGGTTTACCCTCATACCGGTTCTCGTGACCTGCATTGACACTCGGCTCTTCCCCAGCCGCCGTAGCTCCCGCCGGTCCCAGCCAGCCAGGTCCGCCCCCCTGGCCGGCGCCTGGAGCGTTTGGACTTTGTCATTTTCATGACTTGTCTCCTCAAACTTTGTTCGACTGCAAGGGGGGGGGGGCTGCCGCGGTCCGTGCCCAGCCTCCAGGGGTTGCCCCCGGAGCAGCCAGCACCCCCTCGCCGTCAACACTCTCTCCCCGTGGGGACTTTGAAACTTTTCTGACCGTGCAAGCGTCATCAGACGGCAAGGGGGCAGGCTGCGGTCTGTGCCCGGCCTCCTGGGGTCCTGCCCGGGCACATCGGAGGCTCAGCCAGGGTCTTGGGCCCCTACTGGTAGGTGCACTTTGGGGGCCCTCCGCAGCCGCCCAGGCCCACCCCTGCAGCCACCACACGGCTGCCAACAGCCCGCTCTCCATAACCCCCCAGCCCATTGCATACATCTGCTGGGGGTGCTTTTTTGACTTCCCCCATTTTGGCCTATGGGGAAAGGCCGGGGGGGGAAACCTCCAGAGTCAGGCCGACCTCCTGGAACTCCAACCCGGCCTGGAGCCACTGGTTTGTCCCCTTCCCGGTTCTCAGGACATGCGTCGACACTCGGCTAAGCCCCGGCAGCCACAGCCCCCGTCGGCCGGGCCAGCCGGGTCCACCACCCTGCCCGGCGCCCAGAGCGTTTGGACTTTGTCGTTTTTTTCTCCAAGACTCGCCTCTGGCACATGCCATGGGCTTCAGCGGGGGCTGCTCCCCGCCTCCTGGGTGTCCTGCCCGGGCACATCGGAGGCACAGGCAATGTCTTGAGCCACCACTGGTAGGTGCACTCAGGGGGCCCTCCGCAGCCGCCCTGGGCCACCCCTGCAGCCAGCACACTGCTGCCAACAGCCCGCTCTCCATCGCCCCCCAGCCCCTCTGCATACATCTGCTGGGGGTGCTTTTTTGACTTCCCCCATTTCGGCCTATGGGGAAAAGCCAGGGGGAAAACCTCCAGAGTCAGGCCGACCTCCTGGAACTCCAGCTCGGCCTGGAGCTACTGGTCTGTCCCCTTCCCGGTTCTCAGGACCTGCATTGACACTCGGCTCAGCCCCAGCCGCCGCAGCCCCCGCCGGCCCGGCCAGCCGGGTCCGCACCCCTGGACGGCACGCCTGGAGCGTTTGGACTTTGTCATTTTCATGACTTGTCTCCTCAGACATTGTCCGACTGCAAGGGGGGCGGCCGCGGTCCGTGCCCAGCCTCCAGGGGTTGCCCCCGGCCCCTGGAGCAGCCAGCACCCCCTCGCCGTCAACACTCTCTCCCCGTCGGGACTTTGAAACTTTTTCTGACCGTGCAAGCTTCATCAAACGGCAAGGGGGCAGGCTGCGGTCTGTGCCCGGCCTCCTGGGGTCCTGCCGGGGGACATCGGAGGCTCAGCCAGGGTCTTGAGCCACCGCTGGCAGGTGCACTCTGGGGGCCCTCCGCAGCCGCCCATGCACACCTCTGCAGCCTGCACACTGCTGCCAACAGCCCGCTCCCCATCACCCGCCAGCCCCTCTGCATACATCTGCTGGGGGTGCTTTTTTGCCTCCCCCCGTTTTGGCCTATGGGGAAAAGCCAGGGGGAAAACCACCAGAGTCATGCCGAACTCCTGGAACTCCAGCTCGGCCTGGAGCTACTGATCTGTCCCCTTCCCGGTTCTCAGGACATGCATTGACACTCGGCTCAGCCCCGGCAGCCGCAGCCCCCGCCAGCCCGGCCAGCCGGGTCTGCCCCCCTGGCCGGCGCCTGGAGCGTTTGGACTTTATCATTTTCATGACTTGTCTCCTCAAACTTTGTCCGCCTGCAAGGGGGGCGGCCGCGGTCCGTGCCCAGCCTCCAGGGGTTGCCCCCGGCCCCTGGAGCAGCCAGCACCCCCTCGCCGTCAACACTCTCTCCCCGTTGGGACTTTGAAACTTTTCTGACCGTGCAAGCTTCATCAAACGGCAAGGGGGCAGGCTGCGGTCTGTGCCCGGCCTCCTGGGGTCCTGCCCGGGCACATCGGAGGCTCAGCCAGGGTTTTGAGCCACTGCTGGCAGGTGCACTCAGGGGGCCCTCCGCAGCCGCCCAGGCCCACCCCTGCAGCCAGCACATGGCTGCCAGCAGCCACCACACAGCTGCCAACAGCCCGCTCTCCATCGCCCCCCAGCCCCCCTGCATACATCTGGCGGGGGTGCTTTTTTGACTTCCCCCATTTTGGCCTATGGGGAAAAGCCAGGGGGGACACCTCCAGAGTCAGGCCGACCTCCTGGAACTCCAGCTCGGCCCGGAGCCACCGGTTTGTCCCCTTCCCGGTTCTCAGGACATGCATTGACACCCAGATCTTCCCTGGCAGCCGCAGCTCCCGCCGGCCCGGCCAGCCAGGTCCGCACCCCTGGCCGGCGCCTGGAGCGTTTGGACTTTGTCATTCTCATGACTTGTCTCCTCAAACTTTGTTCGACTGCAAGAGGGGCTGCCGGGGTCCGTGCCCAGCCTCCAGGGGTTGCCCCCGGCCCCTGGAGCAGCCAGCACCCCCTCGCCGTCAACACTCTCTCCCCGTTGGGACTTTGAAACTTTTCTGACCGTGCAAGCTTCATCAAACGGCAAGGGGGCAGGCTGCGGTCTGTGCCCGGCCTCCTGGGGTCCTGCCCGGGGACATCGGAGGCTCCGCCTGGGTCTTGAGCAACTACTGGTAGGTGCGCTTTGGGGGGCCCTCCGCAGCCGCCCCGGGCCACCCCTGCAGCCAGCACACTGCTGCCAACAGCCCGCTCTCCATCACCAACCAGCCAGCCAGCCCCGTCTGCACACATCTGCCGGGGGTGCTTTTTTTGAGACATACTGTCACTTTGTCAAAGACCGCACACCGCTCGTTCCCTTATACCCCGACAAGGTGTTCGCGGTGACGTTTTGCGAGGCCTTATTTTACCGCCGTCGGCGCTATCAGGGGAAGCAGGCCCGCTCCTTCCGCCTTCCCGGAACCGTGGCTCGGCCCGGAGCGACCAGGATTACCCTCATACCGGTTCTCATGACATGCATTGACACTCGGCTCAGCCCCGGCAGCCGCAGCTCCCACCGGCCAGGCCAGCCGTGTCTGCCCCCCTGGCCGGCACGCCTGGAGCGTTTGGACTTTGTCATTTTTTCCCCCAAGACTCGCCTCTGCCAACTGCCAAGGACTTCAGCAGGGGCTGCCACGGCTGTTCCCCGCCTCCTGGGGTTCATGCCCGGGCACACCGGAGGCTCAGGCATTGTCTTGAGCGACTACTGTTGGGTGCTCTCACGGGGCCCCTCCACACCCCCAGGCCGACCTCCAGGGGCTCCAGCCCGGCCCCAGGGGCAGCCAGCACCCCTTCGCCGTCAACACTCTCCCCCCGTTGGGACTTTGAAACTTTTCCGACCGTGCAAGCGTCATCGGACGGCAAGGGGGTAAGCTGCGGGCTCTGCCCGGCCTCCTGGTGTCCTGCCCGGCCCCGTGGGGCGGACAGGCAGGGTTTCTCACCCACTACCCGTAGGCACTCTCAGGGGGCCCTCCGCGCCCTCAGGCCGCCCTCCCCGGGCTTCCCCCGGGTCCGCGGAGCAGCCCGACACCCCTCGCCGCACCGTCTCTCGCCCCCGTTGGGACTTTGAAACTTTTCCCCCCCGTGCAAACCTCACCGGGGGGCAGAGGGAGAGACCCGCGGGCCGTGCCCGGCCTCCCGGGACTCCCTCCGGGCAGCGCGGGCGGCTCGGACGGGGTTTTGAGCGAGTGCTGGGGGGGGTGTCTTCGGGGGCCCCCCGCGGGCCCCCCGGGGCACCTGCGCGGGGTGGCCCCTGCTGCCAGACACCCACTCCCTATCGACCATCCAGCCCCCCTACATACATCTGGCGGGGGTGCTTTTTTGAGTTCCCCCATTTTGGCAACTTGGCACATCCTATGGGGAAACCGGCAAAATCATGCCGACCTCCTGGAACTCCGGCTCGGCCTGGAGCCGCCGGTTTGTCCCCTTCCCGGTTCTCAGGCATTTTCGGACTTTGTCATTTTTTCAGCACTCTGTCAATGCGGCCAGCGGGAGCTGCCGCGGTCTGTGCCCAGGCACCAGGCTCTCCAAACGGACACCGGCGGAGGGTCAGGGGGTGTCTCGGCCAGATACTGAAAAACACTCAGGGGGTGCCCAGGCACCAGGCACTCCAAACGGACACCGTCGGAGGGTCAGGGGGTGTCTCAGCCAGATACTGAAAAACACTCAGGGGCGCACGGGGGCTGCACAGGGCCACCCCGGGCGGCCATATTGGCGGCTGGGACCCCCTATTCAGCAAACGCCAGGGGGCGCTCAGGGACACCCGGGGGCTGCTCCACTCGCCCCAGGCCGGCCTCCCTGAGGCGGGCACGTTAGCGGCTGAGACCCCCTCTCGAGCAGAGACCGGGGGGCGCTCGGGGACACACGGGGGCTGCTCCACTCGCCCCAGGCCGGACTCCCTGAGGCGGGCACATCAGCGGCTGAGAACCCCTCTCCACCAATGACCGGGGGACGCTCAGGGACACACGGGGGCTGCTCCACTCGCCCCAGGCCGGCCTCCCTGGGTACCCAGGCGGGCACATTAGCGGCTGAGACCCCCTCTCGACCAAAGACCGGGGGCGCTCAGGGACACGCGGGGGCTGCTCCACTCGCCCCAGGCCGGCCTCCCTGAGGCGGGCACATTAGCGGCTGAGACCCCCTCTCGACCAGAGACCGGGGGGCACTCGGGGACACACGGGGGCTGCTCCACTCGCCCCAGGCCGGACTCCCTGAGGCGGGCACATTAGCGGCCGAGACCCCCTCTCGACCAGAGACCGGGGGGCGCTCGGGGACACACGGGGGCTGCTCCACTCGCCCCAGGCCGGACTCCCTGAGGCGGGCACATTAGCGGCCGAGACCCCCTCTCCACCAGAGACCGGGGGGCGCTCGGGGACACACGGGGGCTGCTCCACTCACCCCAGGCCGGACTCCCTGAGGCCGGCACATTAGCGGCTGAGACCCCCTCTCCACCAAAGACCGGGGGGCGCTCGGGGACACACGGGGGCTGCTCCACTCGCCCCAGGCCGGACTCCCTGAGGCGGGCACATTAGCGGCTGAGACCCCCTCTCCACCAAAGACCGGGGGCACTCAGGGACACACGGGGGCCGCTCCACTCGCCCCAGGCCGGACTCCCTGAGGCGGGCACATTAGCGGCTGAGACCCCCTCTTCAGCAAACGCCAGGGGACACTCGGGGACACACGGGGGCTGCTCCACTCGCCCCAGGACGGACTCCCTGAGGCGGGCACATTAGCGGCTGGGACCCCCTCTCCACCAAAGACCGGGGGGCGCTCGGGGACACACGGGGGCTGCTCCACTCGCCCCAGGCCGGACTCCCTGAGGCGCGCACATTAGCGGCTGGGACCCCCTCTCCACCAAAGACCGGGGGGCGCTCGGGGACACACAGGGGCTGCTCCACTCGCCCCAGGCCGGCCTCTGTAGGTACCCAGGCGGGCACATTAGCGGCTGAGACCCCCTCTCCACCAAAGACCGGGGGGCGCTCGGGGACACACAGGGGCTGCTCCACTCGCCCCAGGCCGGCCTCTCTAGGTACCCAGGCGGGCACATTAGCGGCTGAGACCCCCTCTTGACCAAAGACCGGGGGACACTCAGGGACACACGGGGGCTGCTCCACTCACCCCAGGCCGGCCTCCCTAGGTACCCGGGCGGGCACATTAGCGGCTGAGACCCCCTCTTCAGCAAACGCCAGGGGACGCTCAGGGACACACGGGGGCTGCTCCACTCGCCCCAGGCCGGACTCCCTGAGGCGGGCACATTAGCGGCTGAGACCCCCTCTCCACCAAAGACCGGGGGGGGGGCGCTCGGGGACACACGGGGGCTGCTCCACTCGCCCCAGGCCGGACTCCCTGCGTACCCGGGCGGGCACATTAGCGGCTGAGACCCCCTCTCGACCAAAGACCGGGGG
Source organism: Eleutherodactylus coqui (assembly GCF_035609145.1). Taxonomy (NCBI): domain Eukaryota; kingdom Metazoa; phylum Chordata; class Amphibia; order Anura; family Eleutherodactylidae; genus Eleutherodactylus; species Eleutherodactylus coqui. The sequence continues at coordinate 42,914 of NW_027101733.1, forward strand.
ACGCTCAGGGACACACGGGGGCCCCTCCGCGCCCCCAGGCCGACCTCCAGGGCCTCCCTCCCGGCCCCTGGAGCAGCCAGCACCCCCTCGCCGTCAACACTCTCTCCCCGTTGGGACTTTGAAACTTTTCTGACCGTGCAAGCTTCATCGGACGGCAAGGGGGCAGGCTGCGGTCTGTGCCCGGCCTCCTGGGGTCCTGCCCGGGCACATCGGAGGCTCAGCGGGGGTTTTGAGCCACCGCTGGCAGGTGCACTCAGGGGGCCCTCCGCAGCCGCCCCGGGCCACCCCTGCAGCCAGCACACCGCTGCCAACAGCCCGCTCTCCGTCACCAGCCAGGCCCGTCCGCGCACATCTGCCGGGAGGGAGCTTTTTTTGAGACATACTGTCACTTTGTCAAAGACCGCACACCGCTCGTTCCCATATACCCCGACAAGGTGTTCGTGGTGACGTTTTGCGAGGCCTTATTTTACCGTCGTCGGCGCTATCAGGGGAAACACGCCCGCTCCTTCCGCCTCCCTGGTACCCTGGCTGGGCCCGGAGCGACCAGGATTACCCTCATACCGGTTCTCACGACCTGCACTGACACTCGACTCTGCCCCGGCCGCCGCAGCTCCCGCAGGCCCGGCCAGCCGGGTCCGCCCCCCTGGCCGGCGCCCGGAGCGTTTGGACTTTGTCGTTTCTTCTCCAAGACGCGTCTCTGCCAACTGCCGTGGACTTCAGCGGGGGCTGCTCCCCGTCTCCTGGGTGTCCTGCCCGGGCACATCGGAGGCTCAGCCTGGGTCTTCAGCCCCTACTGGTAGGTGCACTCAGGGGGCCCTCCGCAGCCGCCCAGGCCCACCCCTGCAGCCAGCACACGGCTGCCAGCAGCCACCACACAGCTGCCAACAGCCCGCTCTCCGTCACCCCCCAGCCCCTTCTGCATACATCTGCTGGGGGTGCTTTTTTGACTTCCCCCCTTTGGCCAATGGGGAAAAAGCTAAGGGGAAAACCTCCAGAGTCAGGCCGACCTCCTGGAACTCCAACCCGGCCTGGAGCCACCGGTTTGTCCCCTTCCCGGTTCTCACGACATGCATCGACACTCGGCTCAGCCCCGGCAGCCGCAGCCCCCGCCGGCCCCGCCAGCCCGGTCCGCAACCCTGGCCAGCGCCTGGAGCGTTTGGACTTTGTCATTTTTTCTCAAAGACCCATCTCTGCCAACTGCCGTGGGCTTCAGCGGGGGCTGCTCCCCGCCTCCTGGGTGTCCTGCCCGGGCACATCGGAGGCTCAGGCAATGTCTTGAGCCACCGCTGGCAGGTGCACTCAGGGGGCCCTCCGCAGCCTCCCAGGCCCACCCCCGCAGCCAGCACATGGCTGCCAGCAGCCACCACACAGCTGCCAACAGCCCGCTCTCCGTCACCCCCCAGCCCCTTATGCATACATCTGCTGGGGGTGCTTTTTTGACTTCCCCCCTTTTGGCCTATGGGGAAATGCTAAGGGGAAAACCTCCAGAGTCAGGCCGACCTCCTGGAACTCCAACCCGGCCTGGAGCCACAGGTTTGTCCCCTTCCCGGTTCTCACGACATGCATCGACACTCGGCTCAGCCCCGGCAGCCGCAGCTCCCGCCGGCCCGGCCAGCCCGGTCCGCACCCCTGGCCAGCGCCTGGAGCGTTTGGACTTTGTCATTTTTTCTCAAAGACCCATCTCTGCCAACTGCCGTGGGCTTCAGCGGGGGCTGCTCCCCGCCTCCTGGGTGTCCTGCCCGGGCACATCGGAGGCTCAGGCAATGTCTTGAGCCACCGCTGGTAGCTGCACTCAGGGGGCCCTCAGCAGCCGCCCAGGCCCACCCCTGCAGCCAGCACACGGCTGCCAGCAGCCACCACACAGCTGCCAACAGCCCGCTCTCCGTCACCCCCCAGCCCCTCCTGCATACATCTGCTGGGGGTGCTTTTTTGACTTCCCCCCTTTTGGCCTATGGGAAAAAGCTAAGGGAAAAACCTCCAGAGTCAGGCCGACCTCCTGGAACTCCAACCCGGCCTGGAGCCACCGGTTTGTCCCCTTCCCGGTTCTCAGGACATGCATAGACACTCGGCTCAGCCCCGGCCGCCGCAGCCCCCGCCGGCCCGGCCAGCCCGGTCCGCACCCCTGGCCAGCGCCTGGAGCGTTTGGACTTTGTCATTTTTTCTCCAAGACTCGCCTCTGCCAACTGCCGTGGGCTTCAGCGGGGGCTGCTCCCCGCCTCCTGGGTGTCCTGCCCGGGCACATCGTATGCTCAGGCAATGTCTTGAGCCACCGCTGGTAGGTGCACTCAGGGGGCAGTCCGCAGCCGCCCGGGGCCCACCCCTGCAGCCAGCACACGGCTGCCAGCAGCCACCACACAGCTGCCAACAGCCCGCTCTCCGTCACCCCCCAGCCCAACTCTGCATACATCTGCCGGGGGTGCTTTTTTGACTTCCCCCCTTTTGGCCTATGGGGAAAAGCTAAGGGGAAAACCTCCAGAGTCAGGCCGACCTCCTGGAACTCCAACCCGGCCTGGAGCCACCGGTTTGTCCCCTTCCCGGTTCTCAGGACATGCCTAGACACTCGGCTCAGCCCCGGCCGCCGCAGCCCCCGCCGGCCCGGCCAGCCCGGTCCGCACCCCTGGCCGGCACGCCTGGAGCGTTTGGACTTTGTCGTTTTTTTCAAAGACTCATCTCTGCCAACTGCCGTGGGCTTCAGCGGGGGCTGCTCCCCGCCTCCCGGGTGTCCTGCCCGGGCACATCGGAGGCTCAGGCAATGTCTTGAGCCACCGCTGGTAGCTGCGCTTTGGGGGCCCTCGGCAGCCGCCCAGGCCCACCCCTGCAGCCAGCACACGGCTGCCAGCAGCCACCACACAGCTGCCAACAGCCCGCTCTCCATCACCCCCCAGCCACTTCTGCATACATCTGCTGGGGGTGCTTTTTTGACTTCCCCCGTTTTGGCCTATGGTAAAATGCTAAGGGGAAAACCTCCAGAGTCAGGCCGACCTCCTGGAACTCCAGCTCGGCCTCGAGCCACCGGTTTGTCCCCTTCCCGGTTCTCACGACATGCATCGACACTCGGCTCAGCCCCAGCAGCTGCAGCTCCCGCCGGCCCGGCCAGCCCGGTCCGCACCCCTGGCCAGCGCCTGGAGCGTTTGGACTTTGTCATTTTTTTTCAAAGACTCGTCTCTGCCAACTGCCGTGGGCTTCAGCGGGGGCTGCTCCCCGCCTCCTGGGTGTCCTGCCCGGGCACATCGTATGCTCAGGCAATGTCTTGAGCCACCGCTGGTAGGTGCACTCAGGGGGCCCTCCGCAGCCGCCCAGGCCCACCCCTGCAGCCAGCACACGGCTGCCAGCAGCCACCACACAGCTGCCAACAGCCCGCTCTCCGTCACCCCCCAGCCCATCTGCATACATCTGGCGGGGGTGCTTTTTTGACTTCCCCCCTTTTGGCCTATGGGGAAAAGCCAGGGGGGAAACCTCCAGAGTCAGGCCGACCTCCTGGAACTCCAACCCGGCCTGGAGCCACAGGTTTGTCCCCTTCCCGGTTCTCAGGACAAGCATAGACACTCGGCTCAGCCCCGGCCGCCGCAGCCCCCGCCGGCCCGGCCAGCCCGGTCCGCACCCCTGGCCAGCGCCTGGAGCGTTTGGACTTTGTCATTTTTTCTCAAAGACCCATCTCTGCCAACTGCCCTGGGCTTCAGCGGGGGCTGCTCCCCGCCTCCTGGGTGTCCTGCCCGGGCACATCGGAGGCTCAGGCAATGTCTTGAGCCACCGCTGGCAGGTGCACTCAGGGGGCCCTCCGCAGCCTCCCGGGCCCACCCCCGCAGCCAGCACACGGCTGCCAGCAGCCACCACACAGCTGCCAACAGCCCGCTCTCCGTCACCCCCCAGCCCCTTATGCATACATCTGCTGGGGGTGCTTTTTTGACTTCCCCCCTTTTGGCCTATGGGATAATGCCAAGGGGAAAACCTCCAGAGTCAGGCCGACCTCATGGAACTCCAACCCGGCCTGAAGCCACCGGTTTGTCCCCTTCCCGGTTCTCACGACATGCATCGACACTCGGCTCAGCCCCGGCAGCCGCAGCTCCCGCCGGCCCGGCCAGCCCGGTCCGCACCCCTGGCCAGCGCCTGGAGCGTTTGGACTTTGTCATTTTTTCAAAGACTCATCTCTGATAACTGCCGTGGGCTTCAGCGGGGGCTGCTCCCCGCCTCCTGGGTGTCCTGCCCGGGCACATCGGAGGGTCAGCCTGGGTCTTGAGCCACTGCTGGTAGGTGCGCTTTGGGGGCCCTCGGCAGCCGCCCAGGCCCACCCCTGCAGCCAGCACACGGCTGCCAGCAGCCACCACACAGCTGCCAACAGCCCGCTCTCCGTCACCCCCCAGCCCCTCCTGCATACATCTGCTGGGGGTGCTTTTTTGACTTCCCCCCTTTTGGCCTATGGGATAATGCCAAGGGGAAAACCTCCAGAGTCAGGCCGACCTCATGGAACTCCAACCCGGCCTGAAGCCACCGGTTTGTCCCCTTCCCGGTTCTCACGACATGCGTCAACACTCGGCTCAGCCCCGGCCGCCGCAGCCCCCGCCGGCCCGGCCAGCCCGGTCCGCACCC
>NW_027101733.1:60000-66989 GCF_035609145.1 Eleutherodactylus coqui
CCTGGGCAGGCGGAGCGGGTACTCTTGCGCTCGGGGGCTCTGCTCGGCCCGGAGAGTTGGGTGCGGGGCGCCGTCGCCTCGCTGGAACCAGGGGCGTTGTGACGTTCGCACGCGCCTAGCCGCCGCCAGGACAGGCCGGAAAGGTTGAGCTGCATACGGATCTAAGCCGTTGCCCAAACTAACTCTGGCTCGTGTGACCGACACAGCCGCGCACGCGCTTTCCTACGACACTCGACCGCCTGGCTCCCCTCGGCCTGGGAGGCACTCTCGGGGCGGGGGGCACCGCAGCCCCCCGAGGTGGCTTCGTACACCTCTTGAACGTTGGGGCCCGGCCGCTCGGAGAGCGGGGTCTACCCGGGCAGACAGCCCGTCGGCCCCGCGGCCTGGACAGGCGGAGCGGGGACACTTGCGCTCGGGGGCTCTGCTCCAAGGAGCGAGAGCGGCCACTCTGCTCGGCCCGGAGAGTGGGGTGCGGGGCGCCGTCGCATCGCTGGAGCCAGGGGCGTCGTGCCGTGCGCGCACGCCTAGCCGCCGCCAGAACAGGCCGGAAAGGTTGAGCTGCATACGGATCTAAGCCGTTGCCCAAACTAACTCTGGCCCGTGTGACCGACACAGCCGCGCACGCGCTTTCCTACGATACTCGACCGCCAGGCTCCCCTCGGCCTGGGAGGCACTCTCGGGGCGGGGGGCACCGCAGCCCCCTTAAGGTGGCTTCGTACACCTCTTGAACGTTGGGGCCCGGCCGCTCGGAGAGCGGGGTCGACCCGGGCAGACAGGCTGTCGGCCCCGCGGCCTGGACAGGCGGAGCGGGGACTCTTGCGCTCGGGGGCTCTGCTCCAAGGAGCGAGAGCGGCCGCTCTGCACGGCCCGGAGAGCGGGGTGCGGGGCGCCGTCGCCTCGCTGGAACCTGGGGCGTCGTGACGTTCGCGCGCGCCTAGCCGCCGCCAGAACAGGCCGGGAAGGTTGAGCTGCATACGGATCTAAGCCGTTGCCCAAGCTAACTCTGGCCCGTGTGACCGTCACAGCCGCGCACGCGCTTTCCTACGACACTCGACCACCTGGCTCCCCTCGGCCTGGGAGGCACTCTCGGGGCGGGGGGCACCGCAGCCCCCCAAGGTGGCTTCGTACACCTCTTGAACGTTGGGGCCCGGCCGCTCGGAGAGCGGGGTCTACCCGGGCAGACAGCCTGTCGGCCCCGCGGCCTGGACAGGCGGAGTGGGGACAAGCCAAGGCTACCGGCGGGCCTCGGACGGCCAGGGGTGGAAGGGCTCCACCTCAAGGTGGCTTCGTACACCTCTTGAACGTTGGGGCCCGGCCGCTCGGAGAGCGGGGTCTACCCGGGCAGACAGCCTGTCGGCCCCGCGGCCTGGACAGGCGGAGTGGGGACAAGCCAAGGCTACCGGCGGGCCTCGGACGGCCAGGGGTGGAAGGGCTCCACCTCAAGGTGGCTTCGTACACCTCTTGAACGTTGGGGCCCGGCCGCTCGGAGAGCGGGGTCTACCCGGGCAGACAGCCTGCTGGCCCCGCGGCCTGGACAGGCGGAGCGGGGAACCTTGCGCTCGGGGGCTCTGCTCGGCCCAGAGAGTGGGGTGCGGGGCGCCGTCGCCTCGCTGGAACCAGGGGCGTCGTGCCATTCGCGCGCGCCTAGCCGCCGCCAGAACAGGCCGGAAAGGATGAGCTTCATACGGATCTAAGCCGTTGCCCAAACTACCTCTGGCCCCTGTGACCGACACAGCCGTGGCACGCGCTTTCCTACGACACTCGACCGCCGGGCTCCCTCGGCCTGGGAGGCACTCTCAGGGCGGGGGGCACCGCAGCCCCCCCCAAGGTGGCTTCGTACACCTCTTGAACGTGGCGCCCGGCCGCTCGGAGAGCGGGGTCTACCCGGGCGGACAGCCTGTTGGCCCCGCGGCCTGGACAGGCGGAGTGGGGACAAGCCAAGGCTACCGGCGGGCGGGATCGACCGGGTAGCCGCCGTGGGGAACACAACTTGGACGCCTCGCGCCGTCGCGGACCACCGTCCTCCGTCTCTCTCCCTCTCTCGGAAGGGAGGCCGCCCGAGGCGCACGGGCCTCGGACGGCCGGGGGTGGAAGGGCTCCACCCCGAGGTGGCTTCGTACACCTCTTGAACGTGGCCGCCCGGCCGCTCGCTGAGAGCGGGGTCTACCCGGGCAGACAGCCCGTCGGCCCCGCGGCCTGGACAGGCGGAGCGGGGGCAAGCCAAGGCTACCGGCGGGCGGGATCGACCGGGTAGCCGCCGTGGGGAACACAACACGGACGCCTCGCGCCGTCGCGGACCACCGTCCTCCGTCTCTCTCTCCCTCTCTCGGAAGGGAGGCCGCCCGAGGCGCACGGGCCTCGGACGGCCGGGGGTGGAAGGGATCCACCCCCCGCGGGAAGGGGACGCGCGCCGGCGCCCGGACGCGGGAGCGTTGACCCGGGGGTCTTTACTCCGCCGAGGGGTAGCCCGGAGAAGGAGCGAGACCGGCCGGCGGGGGTGGAACACCCCCTCATGCCTCGCTCCTTCTGGGGATAAAGCGCGTCGTCCGCGGGCCGCCGTTCCCTATCCCCGCCGCCCTGGACCGCCCCCGCCTCGGCCGGAGCCCGAGGGGACAGGCGGGGGGTCCTTCGCTTTCGGGAAAACCGTCACCAAACGTGGGGCCCGTGCCCCGCTCTCGGCCGCCCTGAGGCGGGAGAGCTCGGATCGTTCTCTCTCGGCGTCGGCCCCACCGACGCACGACGCCCGGGAAAGGGCTGCACCCCCTGCGCCACGCTTCTCCCCCGGAGCACTCCCCCCGCAGGGGGCTCCGCGGGGTGTCCCGACACGCAGAGCCGCTCGCCTTCTTCCGCTGGGGACGGAAGGGACGCCTCCGCGCGTCCCTTCCCCATCCTCGAGAGCCGTACGCGCCGAGGGTGAACCCGCTCGCCGGGGCGCCGGGGAGCAGGGCCCTTGTGGTCCTTCCCCGGACATGGGCACGGCGAGGGTCCCCCGCCCGCGACGGCTCTCCCGTTGACCCACTCTCTCGCCTTGGGTGGTGGTGATGGAGGCGGCTGCCTACGCCTCAGCCCGGCATCTCGGAGGGGGGTCGCCCGGGCAGCCAGCCAGCCAGCCAGCCAGCCAGCCAGCCTGTCGGCCCCGCGGCCTGCACAGGCGGAGTGGGGACTCTTGCGCTCGATGACTCTGCTCCCAGGGAGGTGGCAGAGGGGCGGCCGCGGTGCTTTGACTTTCAGCGGTCCCCACTCCTCAGCACTCTGAGAAATACTGTCACTTTGTCAAAGACGGCACACCGCTCGTTCCCTTATATGCAAAAAAGGTGTTCGTCCTGACGTTTTGCGAGGCCTTAATTTACCGCCGTCGGGGCTATCAGGGGAAACAGGCCCGCTCCTTCCGCCCTCCTGGAACTGTGCCTCGGCCTGGAGCGACCATTATTACCCTCATACCGGTTCTCACGACATGCGCCGACACTCGGTTCAGCCCCGGCAGCCGCAGCTCCCGCCGGCCCGGCCAGCCGGGTCCGCACCCCTGGCCAGCGCCTGGAGCGTCTGGACTTTGTCATTTTTCCTCCAAGACTCGTCTCTGCCAACTGCCGTGGACTTCAGCAGGGGCTGCCTCGGGCTGTGCCCGGCCTCTTGGGGGTCCCGCCTGCCCGCGCAGGCAGCTAGGACGGGGTTATCAGCCCTCTCAGGGGGGCCTCCGCAGCCCCCCAAGGTGGCTTCGTACACCTCTTGAACGTTGGGCCCGGCCGCTCGGTGAGAGCGGGGTCTGCCCGGGCAGCCAGCCAGCCTGTCGGCCCCGCGGCCTGGACAGGCGGAGTGGGGACACTCGCGCTCGATGACTCTGCTCCCAGGGAGGTGGCAGAGGGGCGGACGCGGTGCTTTGACTTTGAGCGGTCCCCACTCCCTTCTCAGCACATTGAGAAATAGTCACTTTGTCAAAGGCCGCACACCGCTCGTTCCCTTATATGCAAAAAAGGTGTTCGTCCTGACGTTTTGCGAGGCCTTAATTTACCGCCGTCGGCGCTATCAGGGCAAACAGGCCCGCTCCTTCCGCCTTCCCGGAACCGTGGCTCGGCCCCGAGCGACCAGGTTTACCCTCATACCGGTTCTCACGACATGCATGGGTACTCGGCTCAGCCCCGGCAGCCGCAGCTCCCGCCGGCCCGGCCAGCCGGGTACGCCCCCCTGGCCGGCGCCTGGAGCGTTTGCACTTTGTCATTTTTCCTCAAAGACTCATCTCTGCCAACTGCCGTGGGATTCAGCAGGGGCTGCCACGGCTGTTCCCCGCCTCCTGGGTGTCCTGCCCTGCAACACCGGAGGGTCAGTCGGGGTCTTGAGCAACTACTGGTAGGTGCAGCACCTCGGGGGCCCTCTGCAGCCAGCACACGGCTGCCAACAGCCCGCTCTCCATCACCAGCCAGCCCATCTGCATACATCTGCTGGGGGTGCTTTTTTGACTTCCCCCGTTTTGGCCTATGGGGAAAAGCCAAGGGGGGAAACTCCAGAGTCATGCCGACCTCCTGGAACCCCAGCTCGGCCTGGAGCTACTGGTTTGCCCCCTTCCAGGTTCTCAGGACATGCATCGACACTCGGCTCTTCCCCAGCCGCCGCAGCTCCCCTCGGCCCGGCCAGCCGGGTCCGCCCCCCGGACCGGCGCCTGGAGCGTTTGGACTTTGTCGTTTTTTTCTCAAAGACTCATCTCTGCCAACGACTTCAGCAGGGGCTGCCACCTGCTGTTCCCCGCCAATGGGTGTCCTGACCTGCAACACCGGAGGCTCAGGTGTGGTCTTGAGCAACTGCTGGTAGGTGCACCTCGGGGGCCCACTGCAGCCAGCACACTGCTGCCAACAGCCCGCTCCCCGTCACCATCCAGCCCCTCTGCATACATCTGCCGGGGGTGCTTTTTTGACATCCCCCATTTTGGCCTATGGGGAAAAGCCAGGGGGAAAACCTCCAGAGTCAGGCCGACCTCCTGGAACTCCAGCTCGGCCTTGAGCTACTGGTTTGCCCCCTTCCCGGTTCTCAGGACATGCATCGATACTCGGCTCTTCCCCAGCCGCCACAGCTCCCGTCGGCCCGGCCAGCCGGGTCCGCCACCCTGGCCGGCGCCTGGAGCATTTGGACTTTGTCGTTTTTTCTCAAAGACTCATCTCTGCCAGCTGCCAAGGACTTCAGTAGGGGCTGCCACCTGCTGTTCCCCGCCAATGGGTGTCCTGCCCTGCCACACCGGAGGCTCAGGCAGGGTCTTGAGCAACTGCTGGTTGGTGCTCTCAGGGGGCCCCTCCACACCCCCAGGCCCACCTCCAGGGCCTCCCTCCCGGCCCCTGGAGCAGCCAGCGCCCCCTCGCCGTCAACGCTCTCTCCCCGTTGGGACTTTGAAACTTTTCTGACCGCGCAAGCTTCGTCAAACGGCAAGGGGGGCAGCCGGCGTTCTGTGCCCGGCCTCCTGGGGTCCTGCCCGGGCACATCGGAGGCTCAGCCAGGGTGTTGAGCCACCACTGGCAGGTGCACTCAGGGGGCCCTCCGCAGACGCCCATGCACACCTCCGCAGCCAGCACACTGCTGCCAACAGCCCGCTCCCCGTCACCCGCCAGCCCCTCTGCATACATCTGCTGGGGGTGCTTTTTTGACTTCCCCCATTTTGGCTTATGAGGAAAAGCCAGGGGGAAAACCTCCAGAGTCAGGCCGACCTCCTGGAACTCCGGCCCGGCCTGGAGCTACTGGTTTGCCCCCTTCCCGGTTCTCAGGACATGCATCGACACTCGGCTCAGCCCCGGCAGCCGCGGCTCCCGCCGGCCCGGCCAGCCGGGTACGCCACCCTGGCCGGCGCTTGGAGCGTTTGGACTTTGTCATTTTTCTCAAAGACCCATCTCTGCCAACTGCCGTGGGCTTCAGCAGTGGCTGCCGCGGGCTGTGCCCGGCCTACTGGGGGGTCCCGCCTGCCCGCGCAGGCAGCTAGGACAGGGCTCTCAGCAAGGGCTTGGAGGCGCTCTCAGGGGGGGGCCTCCGCAGCCCCCCAAGGTGGCTTCGTACACCTCTCGAACGTTGGGGCCCGGCCGCTCGGAGAGCGGGGTCTGCCCGGGCAGCCAGCCAGCCTGTCGGCCCCACGGCCCGCGCTGGCGGAGTGGGGACACTCGCGCTCGATGTCTCTGCTCCCAGGGAGGCGGCAGAGGGGCGGCCGCGGTGCTTTGACTTTGAGCGGTCCCCACTCCCTTCTCAGCACATTGAGAAATAGTCACTTTGTCAAAGACCGCACACCGCTCGTTCCCTTATATGCAAAAAAGGTGTTCGTCCTGACGTTTTGCGAGGCCTTAATTTACCGCCGTCGGCGCTATCAGGGAAAACGGGCACGCTCCTTCCGCCCTACTGGAACCGTGCCTCGGCCCGGAGCGACCAGGATTACCCTCATACCGGTTCTCACGACATGCATCGACACTCGGCTCTTCCCCGGCAGCCGCAGCTCCCGCCGGCCCGGCCAGCCGGGTCCGCCCCCCTGGCCGGCGCCTGGAGCGTTTGCACTTTGTCATTTTTTCTCAAAGACTCATCTCTGCCAACTGCCCTGGGCTTCAGCAGTGGCTGCCTCGGGCTGTGCCCGGCCTCTTGGGGGTCCCGCCTGCCCGCGCAGGCAGCTAGGACGGGGTTATCAGCCCTCTCAGGGGGGCCACCGCAGCCCCCCAAGGTGGCTTCGTACACCTCTTGAACGTTGGGCCCGGCCGCTCGGAGAGCGGGGTCTGCCCGGGCAGCCAGCCAGCCTGTCGGCCCCGCGGCCTGGGCAGGCGGAGTGGGGACCCTCGCGCTCGATGAGTCTGCTCCCAGGGAGGTGGCAGAGGGGCGGCCGCGGCGCTTTGACTTTGAGCGGTCCCCACTCCGCACATTGAGAAATAGTCACTTTGTCAAAGACCGCACACCGCTCGTTCCCTTATATGCAAAAAAGGTGTTCGTCCTGACGTTTTGCGAGGCCTTATTTTACCGCCGTCGGCGCTATCAGGGGA
>NW_027101734.1:0-26742 GCF_035609145.1 Eleutherodactylus coqui
AATTGTATGTTCGACAGAATGGCTGTTTTATTCAGCCCATAAAGGTGACTACCCACTACAGTTTTTTTTTTCACTGCGAAATTCGCAGCAGTTTTTTTTCTGCAGGGGTCTATGGGACTTGTAATGTTAAAATCGCAATCGCGCAAAATCGCGATTTTTAACTGGAAGCAAAACAACAACACACACACCCTACGTCTGTATGCTCCACGTATTCGGGTCATGGGCGTATGTACAGTGGGTGCGGTCGCACCTGGGGCCCGGAGCCCTAGGGGGCCCATAAAGTCTCTCTTTCCCACATTGTAAACCAATGCTATCAATGAAGCTTTATAGTTGGGGGCCCAGTTCCAGACTTCGTACTGGGGCCCCACAGCTTCAAGTTACACCTCCGGATTAGGATAATGCTAGGCCATTCCAACCAGCCTGTGTGAGTGACCTACAGTCGCTGCTAGTTCAAAAGCGGCAAGCATGCAGGCTGGCCCCTGATGCGTGCTTCAGAGCCAACGCTTATAGATGGAGCGACATTCGGGGAGCAAAGAACTCCAATGAACGGATGTCTACTTTAAAAGGATGTATTGCTTTATTCAATGCCTAGACACAGCAACAGTTCAACCGCTCGATAAAGACCGCAGTCAATAAAGGAAATAAAGAAATGTGTCTGTTTAATGTAAACTTGCATGGGAAACGTTTGCGAGCCACTGACTGACTGAATGCTGCTGGTGCCGCTGCTGCATGTCTGAAACTTGGTCTGACGTTACATGCATCACCAGGAATAAGGCCTTGCCTATAAGCATTCCCCAGTTGGCAAAAACGGAACATCCCTGCCTATTCCTCACCGTGGAAGGACAGAACCTACCTTTTTAAAAAAAAAAAAAAAAAATAGGCCACAGCGGCAGCCAACTGGATTTTGGTAGGCCGCTGTCTCCCCCTTGTGTGCTGCATTCAAAATGCACTCTGCTAAAAATAAAAAGGATCCAGTTCTGTGGCTTCTCAGAGGAGATAGGGGTTCCCCACCTCCCGTCTCCGAGCTGCAGCGAAGACTGACTAACATGGCTGCCAAGTCTGGTATTTATACTTCTAAATTGATGACATCACAATGCAGTGACATCAGCCTGCCAGACACCTGGCTCATTTGCATACAGTGTGTGTGTATGTATGTATGTATGAATGAATCTATTTATTTATTTATTAATTATGTAGATTATAGATATAGATTATATCTGAATTATAGATTTTGTGCATATAGATAAAAGATAGATTTTAGATGAGATATATATATATCTACATACATACACAAACACATATAGCTGTATTATGTATATATGTAGATTCTATAATGTATGTTGATTATATAATAGATCTATTGATTGATAGATAGATAGATAATCCATAGATCTATTATATAATTAATATAGATGATAGAATCTACATAGATATAAATAATCTAAAATCTATCATCTGGATATAATGTATGTCTATAATCTACACTATCTATCTATCGCTATACAAATAGCAAGATTTATTTCTCTATATAATCTATAGTTATGGATGGATGGATGGATGGATTTATTTATGTATGGCGGGAAAAAAAAAAAAAAAAGGCCTGCTGTACATTTAAACTTCTTCAGATGACCATGCTGATCTATTCTTATTCTTACTAGGGTCTACTAATGCCAGCCCAGGGGAAGCCAATAAAGCCCTATGGGGTCGAAGCCAATTTTCCTCATTTTTGGGAAAAAGTTTCCGTCCGTCCCCACTCGAAATGCGTCCACCAAAAGAGATCTCTCAAAACGACCGACGGACGCACCTTCAGAGGCAAACTAGTGCTTGCTTCTAGTGTCATCGCCTGCTTAACCATCCTGCGTAGGGAGTTGACGAGTCCTGCAGCCTCTGCAAGCCTAGGATGCGTGAGCACGGTGCAAGAGGAAGGACTGAGGAGGATGTGAGGGGGCGCGGTTGAGAAAGCGTTGGGTGGGGCTATGCAAAGGTCTTCCAGCTCCCTCAGTGCATTGTGGGTGCGCCCGGAGTGCTGCCTGAGCGTGTTGCATCTGATACGTCCCCTATCTGGGGATCATATATTAAAGGGAGCATAGGTGCAGCACGTTTCTGTAAAACTAATAGAGGGCGCTGCAATGTTACTGTAGAAACCAATGGACAGCATGGCAGGTAGCTATACATAGATTTTAATGACGACGACTGCCAAGGCTAAAGCCCGTGTATATTCCATAGACTATAGCTATCTCCAGGATAGCTGCATGCGCAGTCGCGCCATTGTCTCGCACGGCTGTTTTCATTCCGCGCTTCCTGAGAAGGCAATGTACGCATACGTCACTAGTGACGTATGCGTACATTGACCTGAAGGAAGCGGAAGGTAGCGCAATGTACGCTTTTTGACCGGATGGAGGAAAATCAGGTTGATGGAGGTCACGTGACCGAAGTGACAAGCGGCTCCAGGAGAAGATTTGGGATAAGAAGAAGAGGTAAGCAGGCTGCCTGGGGAGCAATAGGCAAGTATATATTTTTTTGTTTTTAATGACAGAACCCCTTTAAGGCTCTATTATGACACTTTTCGAACCGTGGTATGGTTACATGTGGGGAGTGTGGTGACAATACGGTTACACTAGGAAAGTGGGCTTACATGAGGGGAGCGTGGAGGCGGTGCGGCTACACAAGGGGACTGTGATGGAACCCCTAACAATAATCTGTGCCGTGTCATTTCCATAAATGTCATAGAAGGTAATGAAAATGAAGTGAACAGTTTAGCATACAGTAATTCCCCTTTCACATGGGCCAAAACTCTCACTATTCTCACTTACCCAAAGTAAGCTCTGGTAGACTACACATGTGATACTGGACAGTGCACCCATCCTCAGCCCTAGTTGGCCTGTGGTTCACATTCCTATGTGGGTCAGAAGCGGTGTTGTGTCTCCTTAAGGAGAGCACCCAAAAAGTATGTGGAGACACCCATGGGGTAAATGGGTCAGGGGATGGTATAGTCACTACCCAAGCACTGCACACAGAAGAGGGGTTTGAAAACCTAAAAAATGAGTAAGAAAACTTATAAGGTGATGCTAGCTCCTCTGGGATATCTATGCAAATAAGGATAAGAAAATACCTCTATAGCGCCATCTATTGGATGCAGCATTCCTTCAAATCCAAGTGATTTATCGCAAGCCTTAACAATGATTGGGAATATTAAACCAAGCCAGGAAGCCATGCACAGACAGACTGTTTCATGGTGATTGCCCCTCCTCAGTGTGCAGCAGGCTTCTGGCTTAGGGTGCATTCTCACACGAACGTATATCGGCTCGGTTTTCACGCCGAGCCGATATACGTCGTCCTCATCTGCAGGGGGGGGGGGGGGGAGGCTGGAAGAGCCAGGAGCGAGAACTGAGCTCCCACCTCCTCTCTGCCTCCTCTCCACCCCCTCTCCGCCCCTCTGCCATGCTGTCCATTGGTTTCTACAGTAACATAACAGCGCCCTCTATTGGTTTTACAGAAACGTGCTGCACCTCCTATTGGATTTACCCAAATTACAGCACCATAGAGATTAGCGGGTCACCTCCCAGTTCTCCATCTTTTTGCCCTAATTTTCTCTAGGGTGGTTTCAAACCGGCGGGAAAGTCGCGCCAATTTTACCCGATGCGTTGGTTATTGAAAAAAAAAAAAGCAGATTCCGCAGCCAATGCTGAGGTAAAATGAAAGCTGTGCTGTGATTGGTTGCTATTTTTTATACTGTTAAGGTAACATGAAAGCTGTGCTGTGATTGGTTGCTATATATTATACTGCTGAGGCAACATGAAAGCTGTGCTGTGATTGGTTGATACTTCTTATACTACTCAGGTTACATGAAAGCTGTGCTGCGATTGGTTGCTATATATTATACCGGGAAGATCCTAGCAATACTGAGAATAATGAAAATAAAACGCATCATAGGCTGAAGAAATTATACGCACGGCACGTCTTTTCTTCAGCCTTACATGACTATATATCTATATATGTATACATCCATATATTTGGGTAGAAATCCATAAAAATATATATCGATATATATGTATTTCTATATATTTATATAGATATTTATCTATACACAGAGACAGATAGATAGATAGATAGATAGATAGATAGATAGATAGATAGATAGATAGATAGACAGACTGTATGCAATAACCCTGGATGTCTGACAGTTGAAGCTGACTGGTGATGTCATTAAGGCTCTATTATGACACGTACAGCTTGGAACCATAAATACTCATGCACGGCTGCCATTTACAGCCAGTCTCCATTGGAGATGGAAGTGGGCAGAAATGTACTGGCCTATCTTCCTATTCTGACTCAATAACATGGCTGTAAGCGTATCGGCTGAAGTAACTTCTCTTGTACTTATGAACCAGTACTCACAGAAGATATATGTTGTCAGACAGCATCCAACTCCACTGCAGAGGCATGCGAGAAGATTCCAGGGTTTATTCAGGTAGAAATCTTGTATAATGCACATTCAGCAGTAGGTAAAAAGAATGATGATTAGCCAAAGCACAGAGTAGAGACCTAGCACATAGGCCATAGACAGGAAACTCCCTAGCAGGAGGAAAAGGAGGAGTTATGCAATACAGGGGGTACAGAGAACCAGAAGGGACAAACTAAAGAAGGCAAACACTTGCAGATACAGTACAGGTTATACATGACAATGAATAGAGTCAGGTAGATGAGACATGACACTTCCCAAGACGCCACAGCAGCCGGACAAATTGTATGTTCGACAGAATGGCTGTTTTATTCAGCCCATAAAGGTGACTACCCACTACAGTTTTTTTTTTCACTGCGAAATTCGCAGCAGTTTTTTTTCTGCAGGGGTCTATGGGACTTGTAATGTTAAAATCGCAATCGCGCAAAATCGCGATTTTTAACTGGAAGCAAAACAACAACACACACACCCTACGTCTGTATGCTCCACGTATTCGGGTCATGGGCGTATGTACAGTGGGTGCGGTCGCACCTGGGGCCCGGAGCCCTAGGGGGCCCATAAAGTCTCTCTTTCCCACATTGTAAACCAATGCTATCAATGAAGCTTTATAGTTGGGGGCCCAGTTCCAGACTTCGTACTGGGGCCCCACAGCTTCAAGTTACACCTCCGGATTAGGATAATGCTAGGCCATTCCAACCAGCCTGTGTGAGTGACCTACAGTCGCTGCTAGTTCAAAAGCGGCAAGCATGCAGGCTGGCCCCTGATGCGTGCTTCAGAGCCAACGCTTATAGATGGAGCGACATTCGGGGAGCAAAGAACTCCAATGAACGGATGTCTACTTTAAAAGGATGTATTGCTTTATTCAATGCCTAGACACAGCAACAGTTCAACCGCTCGATAAAGACCGCAGTCAATAAAGGAAATAAAGAAATGTGTCTGTTTAATGTAAACTTGCATGGGAAACGTTTGCGAGCCACTGACTGACTGAATGCTGCTGGTGCCGCTGCTGCATGTCTGAAACTTGGTCTGACGTTACATGCATCACCAGGAATAAGGCCTTGCCTATAAGCATTCCCCAGTTGGCAAAAACGGAACATCCCTGCCTATTCCTCACCGTGGAAGGACAGAACCTACCTTTTTAAAAAAAAAAAAAAAAAATAGGCCACAGCGGCAGCCAACTGGATTTTGGTAGGCCGCTGTCTCCCCCTTGTGTGCTGCATTCAAAATGCACTCTGCTAAAAATAAAAAGGATCCAGTTCTGTGGCTTCTCAGAGGAGATAGGGGTTCCCCACCTCCCGTCTCCGAGCTGCAGCGAAGACTGACTAACATGGCTGCCAAGTCTGGTATTTATACTTCTAAATTGATGACATCACAATGCAGTGACATCAGCCTGCCAGACACCTGGCTCATTTGCATACAGTGTGTGTGTATGTATGTATGTATGAATGAATCTATCTATTTATTTATTTATTAATTATGTAGATTATAGATATAGATTATATCTGAATTATAGATTTTGTGCATATAGATAAAAGATAGATTTTAGATGAGATATATATATATCTACATACATACACAAACACATATAGCTGTATTATGTATATATGTAGATTCTATAATGTATGTTGATTATATAATAGATCTATTGATTGATAGATAGATAGATAATCCATAGATCTATTATATAATTAATATAGATGATAGAATCTACATAGATATAAATAATCTAAAATCTATCATCTGGATATAATGTATGTCTATAATCTACACTATCTATCTATCGCTATACAAATAGCAAGATTTATTTCTCTATATAATCTATAGTTATGGATGGATGGATGGATGGATTTATTTATGTATGGCGGGAAAAAAAAAAAAAAAAGGCCTGCTGTACATTTAAACTTCTTCAGATGACCATGCTGATCTATTCTTATTCTTACTAGGGTCTACTAATGCCAGCCCAGGGGAAGCCAATAAAGCCCTATGGGGTCGAAGCCAATTTTCCTCATTTTTGGGAAAAAGTTTCCGTCCGTCCCCACTCGAAATGCGTCCACCAAAAGAGATCTCTCAAAACGACCGACGGACGCACCTTCAGAGGCAAACTAGTGCTTGCTTCTAGTGTCATCGCCTGCTTAACCATCCTGCGTAGGGAGTTGACGAGTCCTGCAGCCTCTGCAAGCCTAGGATGCGTGAGCACGGTGCAAGAGGAAGGACTGAGGAGGATGTGAGGGGGCGCGGTTGAGAAAGCGTTGGGTGGGGCTATGCAAAGGTCTTCCAGCTCCCTCAGTGCATTGTGGGTGCGCCCGGAGTGCTGCCTGAGCGTGTTGCATCTGATACGTCCCCTATCTGGGGATCATATATTAAAGGGAGCATAGGTGCAGCACGTTTCTGTAAAACTAATAGAGGGCGCTGCAATGTTACTGTAGAAACCAATGGACAGCATGGCAGGTAGCTATACATAGATTTTAATGACGACGACTGCCAAGGCTAAAGCCCGTGTATATTCCATAGACTATAGCTATCTCCAGGATAGCTGCATGCGCAGTCGCGCCATTGTCTCGCACGGCTGTTTTCATTCCGCGCTTCCTGAGAAGGCAATGTACGCATACGTCACTAGTGACGTATGCGTACATTGACCTGAAGGAAGCGGAAGGTAGCGCAATGTACGCTTTTTGACCGGATGGAGGAAAATCAGGTTGATGGAGGTCACGTGACCGAAGTGACAAGCGGCTCCAGGAGAAGATTTGGGATAAGAAGAAGAGGTAAGCAGGCTGCCTGGGGAGCAATAGGCAAGTATATATTTTTTTGTTTTTAATGACAGAACCCCTTTAAGGCTCTATTATGACACTTTTCGAACCGTGGTATGGTTACATGTGGGGAGTGTGGTGACAATACGGTTACACTAGGAAAGTGGGCTTACATGAGGGGAGCGTGGAGGCGGTGCGGCTACACAAGGGGACTGTGATGGAACCCCTAACAATAATCTGTGCCGTGTCATTTCCATAAATGTCATAGAAGGTAATGAAAATGAAGTGAACAGTTTAGCATACAGTAATTCCCCTTTCACATGGGCCAAAACTCTCACTATTCTCACTTACCCAAAGTAAGCTCTGGTAGACTACACATGTGATACTGGACAGTGCACCCATCCTCAGCCCTAGTTGGCCTGTGGTTCACATTCCTATGTGGGTCAGAAGCGGTGTTGTGTCTCCTTAAGGAGAGCACCCAAAAAGTATGTGGAGACACCCATGGGGTAAATGGGTCAGGGGATGGTATAGTCACTACCCAAGCACTGCACACAGAAGAGGGGTTTGAAAACCTAAAAAATGAGTAAGAAAACTTATAAGGTGATGCTAGCTCCTCTGGGATATCTATGCAAATAAGGATAAGAAAATACCTCTATAGCGCCATCTATTGGATGCAGCATTCCTTCAAATCCAAGTGATTTATCGCAAGCCTTAACAATGATTGGGAATATTAAACCAAGCCAGGAAGCCATGCACAGACAGACTGTTTCATGGTGATTGCCCCTCCTCAGTGTGCAGCAGGCTTCTGGCTTAGGGTGCATTCTCACACGAACGTATATCGGCTCGGTTTTCACGCCGAGCCGATATACGTCGTCCTCATCTGCAGGGGGGGGGGGGGGGGAGGCTGGAAGAGCCAGGAGCGAGAACTGAGCTCCCACCTCCTCTCTGCCTCCTCTCCACCCCCTCTCCGCCCCTCTGCCATGCTGTCCATTGGTTTCTACAGTAACATAACAGCGCCCTCTATTGGTTTTACAGAAACGTGCTGCACCTCCTATTGGATTTACCCAAATTACAGCACCATAGAGATTAGCGGGTCACCTCCCAGTTCTCCATCTTTTTGCCCTAATTTTCTCTAGGGTGGTTTCAAACCGGCGGGAAAGTCGCGCCAATTTTACCCGATGCGTTGGTTATTGAAAAAAAAAAAAGCAGATTCCGCAGCCAATGCTGAGGTAAAATGAAAGCTGTGCTGTGATTGGTTGCTATTTTTTATACTGTTAAGGTAACATGAAAGCTGTGCTGTGATTGGTTGCTATATATTATACTGCTGAGGCAACATGAAAGCTGTGCTGTGATTGGTTGATACTTCTTATACTACTCAGGTTACATGAAAGCTGTGCTGCGATTGGTTGCTATATATTATACCGGGAAGATCCTAGCAATACTGAGAATAATGAAAATAAAACGCATCATAGGCTGAAGAAATTATACGCACGGCACGTCTTTTCTTCAGCCTTACATGACTATATATCTATATATGTATACATCCATATATTTGGGTAGAAATCCATAAAAATATATATCGATATATATGTATTTCTATATATTTATATAGATATTTATCTATACACAGAGACAGATAGATAGATAGATAGATAGATAGATAGATAGATAGATAGATAGATAGATAGATAGACTGTATGCAATAACCCTGGATGTCTGACAGTTGAAGCTGACTGGTGATGTCATTAAGGCTCTATTATGACACGTACAGCTTGGAACCATAAATACTCATGCACGGCTGCCATTTACAGCCAGTCTCCATTGGAGATGGAAGTGGGCAGAAATGTACTGGCCTATCTTCCTATTCTGACTCAATAACATGGCTGTAAGCGTATCGGCTGAAGTAACTTCTCTTGTACTTATGAACCAGTACTCACAGAAGATATATGTTGTCAGACAGCATCCAACTCCACTGCAGAGGCATGCGAGAAGATTCCAGGGTTTATTCAGGTAGAAATCTTGTATAATGCACATTCAGCAGTAGGTAAAAAGAATGATGATTAGCCAAAGCACAGAGTAGAGACCTAGCACATAGGCCATAGACAGGAAACTCCCTAGCAGGAGGAAAAGGAGGAGTTATGCAATACAGGGGGTACAGAGAACCAGAAGGGACAAACTAAAGAAGGCAAACACTTGCAGATACAGTACAGGTTATACATGACAATGAATAGAGTCAGGTAGATGAGACATGACACTTCCCAAGACGCCACAGCAGCCGGACAAATTGTATGTTCGACAGAATGGCTGTTTTATTCAGCCCATAAAGGTGACTACCCACTACAGTTTTTTTTTTCACTGCGAAATTCGCAGCAGTTTTTTTTCTGCAGGGGTCTATGGGACTTGTAATGTTAAAATCGCAATCGCGCAAAATCGCGATTTTTAACTGGAAGCAAAACAACAACACACACACCCTACGTCTGTATGCTCCACGTATTCGGGTCATGGGCGTATGTACAGTGGGTGCGGTCGCACCTGGGGCCCGGAGCCCTAGGGGGCCCATAAAGTCTCTCTTTCCCACATTGTAAACCAATGCTATCAATGAAGCTTTATAGTTGGGGGCCCAGTTCCAGACTTCGTACTGGGGCCCCACAGCTTCAAGTTACACCTCCGGATTAGGATAATGCTAGGCCATTCCAACCAGCCTGTGTGAGTGACCTACAGTCGCTGCTAGTTCAAAAGCGGCAAGCATGCAGGCTGGCCCCTGATGCGTGCTTCAGAGCCAACGCTTA
The DNA here is from genome assembly GCF_035609145.1 of Eleutherodactylus coqui. Lineage (NCBI taxonomy): Eukaryota > Metazoa > Chordata > Amphibia > Anura > Eleutherodactylidae > Eleutherodactylus > Eleutherodactylus coqui. The sequence goes on from NW_027101734.1 coordinate 9,999, forward strand.
TAGATGGAGCGACATTCGGGGAGCAAAGAACTCCAATGAACGGATGTCTACTTTAAAAGGATGTATTGCTTTATTCAATGCCTAGACACAGCAACAGTTCAACCGCTCGATAAAGACCGCAGTCAATAAAGGAAATAAAGAAATGTGTCTGTTTAATGTAAACTTGCATGGGAAACGTTTGCGAGCCACTGACTGACTGAATGCTGCTGGTGCCGCTGCTGCATGTCTGAAACTTGGTCTGACGTTACATGCATCACCAGGAATAAGGCCTTGCCTATAAGCATTCCCCAGTTGGCAAAAACGGAACATCCCTGCCTATTCCTCACCGTGGAAGGACAGAACCTACCTTTTTAAAAAAAAAAAAAAAAAATAGGCCACAGCGGCAGCCAACTGGATTTTGGTAGGCCGCTGTCTCCCCCTTGTGTGCTGCATTCAAAATGCACTCTGCTAAAAATAAAAAGGATCCAGTTCTGTGGCTTCTCAGAGGAGATAGGGGTTCCCCACCTCCCGTCTCCGAGCTGCAGCGAAGACTGACTAACATGGCTGCCAAGTCTGGTATTTATACTTCTAAATTGATGACATCACAATGCAGTGACATCAGCCTGCCAGACACCTGGCTCATTTGCATACAGTGTGTGTGTATGTATGTATGTATGAATGAATCTATCTATTTATTTATTTATTAATTATGTAGATTATAGATATAGATTATATCTGAATTATAGATTTTGTGCATATAGATAAAAGATAGATTTTAGATGAGATATATATATATCTACATACATACACAAACACATATAGCTGTATTATGTATATATGTAGATTCTATAATGTATGTTGATTATATAATAGATCTATTGATTGATAGATAGATAGATAATCCATAGATCTATTATATAATTAATATAGATGATAGAATCTACATAGATATAAATAATCTAAAATCTATCATCTGGATATAATGTATGTCTATAATCTACACTATCTATCTATCGCTATACAAATAGCAAGATTTATTTCTCTATATAATCTATAGTTATGGATGGATGGATGGATGGATTTATTTATGTATGGCGGGAAAAAAAAAAAAAAAAGGCCTGCTGTACATTTAAACTTCTTCAGATGACCATGCTGATCTATTCTTATTCTTACTAGGGTCTACTAATGCCAGCCCAGGGGAAGCCAATAAAGCCCTATGGGGTCGAAGCCAATTTTCCTCATTTTTGGGAAAAAGTTTCCGTCCGTCCCCACTCGAAATGCGTCCACCAAAAGAGATCTCTCAAAACGACCGACGGACGCACCTTCAGAGGCAAACTAGTGCTTGCTTCTAGTGTCATCGCCTGCTTAACCATCCTGCGTAGGGAGTTGACGAGTCCTGCAGCCTCTGCAAGCCTAGGATGCGTGAGCACGGTGCAAGAGGAAGGACTGAGGAGGATGTGAGGGGGCGCGGTTGAGAAAGCGTTGGGTGGGGCTATGCAAAGGTCTTCCAGCTCCCTCAGTGCATTGTGGGTGCGCCCGGAGTGCTGCCTGAGCGTGTTGCATCTGATACGTCCCCTATCTGGGGATCATATATTAAAGGGAGCATAGGTGCAGCACGTTTCTGTAAAACTAATAGAGGGCGCTGCAATGTTACTGTAGAAACCAATGGACAGCATGGCAGGTAGCTATACATAGATTTTAATGACGACGACTGCCAAGGCTAAAGCCCGTGTATATTCCATAGACTATAGCTATCTCCAGGATAGCTGCATGCGCAGTCGCGCCATTGTCTCGCACGGCTGTTTTCATTCCGCGCTTCCTGAGAAGGCAATGTACGCATACGTCACTAGTGACGTATGCGTACATTGACCTGAAGGAAGCGGAAGGTAGCGCAATGTACGCTTTTTGACCGGATGGAGGAAAATCAGGTTGATGGAGGTCACGTGACCGAAGTGACAAGCGGCTCCAGGAGAAGATTTGGGATAAGAAGAAGAGGTAAGCAGGCTGCCTGGGGAGCAATAGGCAAGTATATATTTTTTTGTTTTTAATGACAGAACCCCTTTAAGGCTCTATTATGACACTTTTCGAACCGTGGTATGGTTACATGTGGGGAGTGTGGTGACAATACGGTTACACTAGGAAAGTGGGCTTACATGAGGGGAGCGTGGAGGCGGTGCGGCTACACAAGGGGACTGTGATGGAACCCCTAACAATAATCTGTGCCGTGTCATTTCCATAAATGTCATAGAAGGTAATGAAAATGAAGTGAACAGTTTAGCATACAGTAATTCCCCTTTCACATGGGCCAAAACTCTCACTATTCTCACTTACCCAAAGTAAGCTCTGGTAGACTACACATGTGATACTGGACAGTGCACCCATCCTCAGCCCTAGTTGGCCTGTGGTTCACATTCCTATGTGGGTCAGAAGCGGTGTTGTGTCTCCTTAAGGAGAGCACCCAAAAAGTATGTGGAGACACCCATGGGGTAAATGGGTCAGGGGATGGTATAGTCACTACCCAAGCACTGCACACAGAAGAGGGGTTTGAAAACCTAAAAAATGAGTAAGAAAACTTATAAGGTGATGCTAGCTCCTCTGGGATATCTATGCAAATAAGGATAAGAAAATACCTCTATAGCGCCATCTATTGGATGCAGCATTCCTTCAAATCCAAGTGATTTATCGCAAGCCTTAACAATGATTGGGAATATTAAACCAAGCCAGGAAGCCATGCACAGACAGACTGTTTCATGGTGATTGCCCCTCCTCAGTGTGCAGCAGGCTTCTGGCTTAGGGTGCATTCTCACACGAACGTATATCGGCTCGGTTTTCACGCCGAGCCGATATACGTCGTCCTCATCTGCAGGGGGGGGGGGGGGGGAGGCTGGAAGAGCCAGGAGCGAGAACTGAGCTCCCACCTCCTCTCTGCCTCCTCTCCACCCCCTCTCCGCCCCTCTGCCATGCTGTCCATTGGTTTCTACAGTAACATAACAGCGCCCTCTATTGGTTTTACAGAAACGTGCTGCACCTCCTATTGGATTTACCCAAATTACAGCACCATAGAGATTAGCGGGTCACCTCCCAGTTCTCCATCTTTTTGCCCTAATTTTCTCTAGGGTGGTTTCAAACCGGCGGGAAAGTCGCGCCAATTTTACCCGATGCGTTGGTTATTGAAAAAAAAAAAAGCAGATTCCGCAGCCAATGCTGAGGTAAAATGAAAGCTGTGCTGTGATTGGTTGCTATTTTTTATACTGTTAAGGTAACATGAAAGCTGTGCTGTGATTGGTTGCTATATATTATACTGCTGAGGCAACATGAAAGCTGTGCTGTGATTGGTTGATACTTCTTATACTACTCAGGTTACATGAAAGCTGTGCTGCGATTGGTTGCTATATATTATACCGGGAAGATCCTAGCAATACTGAGAATAATGAAAATAAAACGCATCATAGGCTGAAGAAATTATACGCACGGCACGTCTTTTCTTCAGCCTTACATGACTATATATCTATATATGTATACATCCATATATTTGGGTAGAAATCCATAAAAATATATATCGATATATATGTATTTCTATATATTTATATAGATATTTATCTATACACAGAGACAGATAGATAGATAGATAGATAGATAGATAGATAGATAGATAGATAGATAGATAGACTGTATGCAATAACCCTGGATGTCTGACAGTTGAAGCTGACTGGTGATGTCATTAAGGCTCTATTATGACACGTACAGCTTGGAACCATAAATACTCATGCACGGCTGCCATTTACAGCCAGTCTCCATTGGAGATGGAAGTGGGCAGAAATGTACTGGCCTATCTTCCTATTCTGACTCAATAACATGGCTGTAAGCGTATCGGCTGAAGTAACTTCTCTTGTACTTATGAACCAGTACTCACAGAAGATATATGTTGTCAGACAGCATCCAACTCCACTGCAGAGGCATGCGAGAAGATTCCAGGGTTTATTCAGGTAGAAATCTTGTATAATGCACATTCAGCAGTAGGTAAAAAGAATGATGATTAGCCAAAGCACAGAGTAGAGACCTAGCACATAGGCCATAGACAGGAAACTCCCTAGCAGGAGGAAAAGGAGGAGTTATGCAATACAGGGGGTACAGAGAACCAGAAGGGACAAACTAAAGAAGGCAAACACTTGCAGATACAGTACAGGTTATACATGACAATGAATAGAGTCAGGTAGATGAGACATGACACTTCCCAAGACGCCACAGCAGCCGGACAAATTGTATGTTCGACAGAATGGCTGTTTTATTCAGCCCATAAAGGTGACTACCCACTACAGTTTTTTTTTTCACTGCGAAATTCGCAGCAGTTTTTTTTCTGCAGGGGTCTATGGGACTTGTAATGTTAAAATCGCAATCGCGCAAAATCGCGATTTTTAACTGGAAGCAAAACAACAACACACACACCCTACGTCTGTATGCTCCACGTATTCGGGTCATGGGCGTATGTACAGTGGGTGCGGTCGCACCTGGGGCCCGGAGCCCTAGGGGGCCCATAAAGTCTCTCTTTCCCACATTGTAAACCAATGCTATCAATGAAGCTTTATAGTTGGGGGCCCAGTTCCAGACTTCGTACTGGGGCCCCACAGCTTCAAGTTACACCTCCGGATTAGGATAATGCTAGGCCATTCCAACCAGCCTGTGTGAGTGACCTACAGTCGCTGCTAGTTCAAAAGCGGCAAGCATGCAGGCTGGCCCCTGATGCGTGCTTCAGAGCCAACGCTTATAGATGGAGCGACATTCGGGGAGCAAAGAACTCCAATGAACGGATGTCTACTTTAAAAGGATGTATTGCTTTATTCAATGCCTAGACACAGCAACAGTTCAACCGCTCGATAAAGACCGCAGTCAATAAAGGAAATAAAGAAATGTGTCTGTTTAATGTAAACTTGCATGGGAAACGTTTGCGAGCCACTGACTGACTGAATGCTGCTGGTGCCGCTGCTGCATGTCTGAAACTTGGTCTGACGTTACATGCATCACCAGGAATAAGGCCTTGCCTATAAGCATTCCCCAGTTGGCAAAAACGGAACATCCCTGCCTATTCCTCACCGTGGAAGGACAGAACCTACCTTTTTAAAAAAAAAAAAAAAAAATAGGCCACAGCGGCAGCCAACTGGATTTTGGTAGGCCGCTGTCTCCCCCTTGTGTGCTGCATTCAAAATGCACTCTGCTAAAAATAAAAAGGATCCAGTTCTGTGGCTTCTCAGAGGAGATAGGGGTTCCCCACCTCCCGTCTCCGAGCTGCAGCGAAGACTGACTAACATGGCTGCCAAGTCTGGTATTTATACTTCTAAATTGATGACATCACAATGCAGTGACATCAGCCTGCCAGACACCTGGCTCATTTGCATACAGTGTGTGTGTATGTATGTATGTATGAATGAATCTATCTATTTATTTATTTATTAATTATGTAGATTATAGATATAGATTATATCTGAATTATAGATTTTGTGCATATAGATAAAAGATAGATTTTAGATGAGATATATATATATCTACATACATACACAAACACATATAGCTGTATTATGTATATATGTAGATTCTATAATGTATGTTGATTATATAATAGATCTATTGATTGATAGATAGATAGATAATCCATAGATCTATTATATAATTAATATAGATGATAGAATCTACATAGATATAAATAATCTAAAATCTATCATCTGGATATAATGTATGTCTATAATCTACACTATCTATCTATCGCTATACAAATAGCAAGATTTATTTCTCTATATAATCTATAGTTATGGATGGATGGATGGATGGATTTATTTATGTATGGCGGGAAAAAAAAAAAAAAAAGGCCTGCTGTACATTTAAACTTCTTCAGATGACCATGCTGATCTATTCTTATTCTTACTAGGGTCTACTAATGCCAGCCCAGGGGAAGCCAATAAAGCCCTATGGGGTCGAAGCCAATTTTCCTCATTTTTGGGAAAAAGTTTCCGTCCGTCCCCACTCGAAATGCGTCCACCAAAAGAGATCTCTCAAAACGACCGACGGACGCACCTTCAGAGGCAAACTAGTGCTTGCTTCTAGTGTCATCGCCTGCTTAACCATCCTGCGTAGGGAGTTGACGAGTCCTGCAGCCTCTGCAAGCCTAGGATGCGTGAGCACGGTGCAAGAGGAAGGACTGAGGAGGATGTGAGGGGGCGCGGTTGAGAAAGCGTTGGGTGGGGCTATGCAAAGGTCTTCCAGCTCCCTCAGTGCATTGTGGGTGCGCCCGGAGTGCTGCCTGAGCGTGTTGCATCTGATACGTCCCCTATCTGGGGATCATATATTAAAGGGAGCATAGGTGCAGCACGTTTCTGTAAAACTAATAGAGGGCGCTGCAATGTTACTGTAGAAACCAATGGACAGCATGGCAGGTAGCTATACATAGATTTTAATGACGACGACTGCCAAGGCTAAAGCCCGTGTATATTCCATAGACTATAGCTATCTCCAGGATAGCTGCATGCGCAGTCGCGCCATTGTCTCGCACGGCTGTTTTCATTCCGCGCTTCCTGAGAAGGCAATGTACGCATACGTCACTAGTGACGTATGCGTACATTGACCTGAAGGAAGCGGAAGGTAGCGCAATGTACGCTTTTTGACCGGATGGAGGAAAATCAGGTTGATGGAGGTCACGTGACCGAAGTGACAAGCGGCTCCAGGAGAAGATTTGGGATAAGAAGAAGAGGTAAGCAGGCTGCCTGGGGAGCAATAGGCAAGTATATATTTTTTTGTTTTTAATGACAGAACCCCTTTAAGGCTCTATTATGACACTTTTCGAACCGTGGTATGGTTACATGTGGGGAGTGTGGTGACAATACGGTTACACTAGGAAAGTGGGCTTACATGAGGGGAGCGTGGAGGCGGTGCGGCTACACAAGGGGACTGTGATGGAACCCCTAACAATAATCTGTGCCGTGTCATTTCCATAAATGTCATAGAAGGTAATGAAAATGAAGTGAACAGTTTAGCATACAGTAATTCCCCTTTCACATGGGCCAAAACTCTCACTATTCTCACTTACCCAAAGTAAGCTCTGGTAGACTACACATGTGATACTGGACAGTGCACCCATCCTCAGCCCTAGTTGGCCTGTGGTTCACATTCCTATGTGGGTCAGAAGCGGTGTTGTGTCTCCTTAAGGAGAGCACCCAAAAAGTATGTGGAGACACCCATGGGGTAAATGGGTCAGGGGATGGTATAGTCACTACCCAAGCACTGCACACAGAAGAGGGGTTTGAAAACCTAAAAAATGAGTAAGAAAACTTATAAGGTGATGCTAGCTCCTCTGGGATATCTATGCAAATAAGGATAAGAAAATACCTCTATAGCGCCATCTATTGGATGCAGCATTCCTTCAAATCCAAGTGATTTATCGCAAGCCTTAACAATGATTGGGAATATTAAACCAAGCCAGGAAGCCATGCACAGACAGACTGTTTCATGGTGATTGCCCCTCCTCAGTGTGCAGCAGGCTTCTGGCTTAGGGTGCATTCTCACACGAACGTATATCGGCTCGGTTTTCACGCCGAGCCGATATACGTCGTCCTCATCTGCAGGGGGGGGGGGGGGGAGGCTGGAAGAGCCAGGAGCGAGAACTGAGCTCCCACCTCCTCTCTGCCTCCTCTCCACCCCCTCTCCGCCCCTCTGCCATGCTGTCCATTGGTTTCTACAGTAACATAACAGCGCCCTCTATTGGTTTTACAGAAACGTGCTGCACCTCCTATTGGATTTACCCAAATTACAGCACCATAGAGATTAGCGGGTCACCTCCCAGTTCTCCATCTTTTTGCCCTAATTTTCTCTAGGGTGGTTTCAAACCGGCGGGAAAGTCGCGCCAATTTTACCCGATGCGTTGGTTATTGAAAAAAAAAAAAGCAGATTCCGCAGCCAATGCTGAGGTAAAATGAAAGCTGTGCTGTGATTGGTTGCTATTTTTTATACTGTTAAGGTAACATGAAAGCTGTGCTGTGATTGGTTGCTATATATTATACTGCTGAGGCAACATGAAAGCTGTGCTGTGATTGGTTGATACTTCTTATACTACTCAGGTTACATGAAAGCTGTGCTGCGATTGGTTGCTATATATTATACCGGGAAGATCCTAGCAATACTGAGAATAATGAAAATAAAACGCATCATAGGCTGAAGAAATTATACGCACGGCACGTCTTTTCTTCAGCCTTACATGACTATATATCTATATATGTATACATCCATATATTTGGGTAGAAATCCATAAAAATATATATCGATATATATGTATTTCTATATATTTATATAGATATTTATCTATACACAGAGACAGATAGATAGATAGATAGATAGATAGATAGATAGATAGATAGATAGATAGATAGACAGACTGTATGCAATAACCCTGGATGTCTGACAGTTGAAGCTGACTGGTGATGTCATTAAGGCTCTATTATGACACGTACAGCTTGGAACCATAAATACTCATGCACGGCTGCCATTTACAGCCAGTCTCCATTGGAGATGGAAGTGGGCAGAAATGTACTGGCCTATCTTCCTATTCTGACTCAATAACATGGCTGTAAGCGTATCGGCTGAAGTAACTTCTCTTGTACTTATGAACCAGTACTCACAGAAGATATATGTTGTCAGACAGCATCCAACTCCACTGCAGAGGCATGCGAGAAGATTCCAGGGTTTATTCAGGTAGAAATCTTGTATAATGCACATTCAGCAGTAGGTAAAAAGAATGATGATTAGCCAAAGCACAGAGTAGAGACCTAGCACATAGGCCATAGACAGGAAACTCCCTAGCAGGAGGAAAAGGAGGAGTTATGCAATACAGGGGGTACAGAGAACCAGAAGGGACAAACTAAAGAAGGCAAACACTTGCAGATACAGTACAGGTTATACATGACAATGAATAGAGTCAGGTAGATGAGACATGACACTTCCCAAGACGCCACAGCAGCCGGACAAATTGTATGTTCGACAGAATGGCTGTTTTATTCAGCCCATAAAGGTGACTACCCACTACAGTTTTTTTTTTCACTGCGAAATTCGCAGCAGTTTTTTTTCTGCAGGGGTCTATGGGACTTGTAATGTTAAAATCGCAATCGCGCAAAATCGCGATTTTTAACTGGAAGCAAAACAACAACACACACACCCTACGTCTGTATGCTCCACGTATTCGGGTCATGGGCGTATGTACAGTGGGTGCGGTCGCACCTGGGGCCCGGAGCCCTAGGGGGCCCATAAAGTCTCTCTTTCCCACATTGTAAACCAATGCTATCAATGAAGCTTTATAGTTGGGGGCCCAGTTCCAGACTTCGTACTGGGGCCCCACAGCTTCAAGTTACACCTCCGGATTAGGATAATGCTAGGCCATTCCAACCAGCCTGTGTGAGTGACCTACAGTCGCTGCTAGTTCAAAAGCGGCAAGCATGCAGGCTGGCCCCTGATGCGTGCTTCAGAGCCAACGCTTATAGATGGAGCGACATTCGGGGAGCAAAGAACTCCAATGAACGGATGTCTACTTTAAAAGGATGTATTGCTTTATTCAATGCCTAGACACAGCAACAGTTCAACCGCTCGATAAAGACCGCAGTCAATAAAGGAAATAAAGAAATGTGTCTGTTTAATGTAAACTTGCATGGGAAACGTTTGCGAGCCACTGACTGACTGAATGCTGCTGGTGCCGCTGCTGCATGTCTGAAACTTGGTCTGACGTTACATGCATCACCAGGAATAAGGCCTTGCCTATAAGCATTCCCCAGTTGGCAAAAACGGAACATCCCTGCCTATTCCTCACCGTGGAAGGACAGAACCTACCTTTTTAAAAAAAAAAAAAAAAAATAGGCCACAGCGGCAGCCAACTGGATTTTGGTAGGCCGCTGTCTCCCCCTTGTGTGCTGCATTCAAAATGCACTCTGCTAAAAATAAAAAGGATCCAGTTCTGTGGCTTCTCAGAGGAGATAGGGGTTCCCCACCTCCCGTCTCCGAGCTGCAGCGAAGACTGACTAACATGGCTGCCAAGTCTGGTATTTATACTTCTAAATTGATGACATCACAATGCAGTGACATCAGCCTGCCAGACACCTGGCTCATTTGCATACAGTGTGTGTGTATGTATGTATGTATGAATGAATCTATCTATTTATTTATTTATTAATTATGTAGATTATAGATATAGATTATATCTGAATTATAGATTTTGTGCATATAGATAAAAGATAGATTTTAGATGAGATATATATATATCTACATACATACACAAACACATATAGCTGTATTATGTATATATGTAGATTCTATAATGTATGTTGATTATATAATAGATCTATTGATTGATAGATAGATAGATAATCCATAGATCTATTATATAATTAATATAGATGATAGAATCTACATAGATATAAATAATCTAAAATCTATCATCTGGATATAATGTATGTCTATAATCTACACTATCTATCTATCGCTATACAAATAGCAAGATTTATTTCTCTATATAATCTATAGTTATGGATGGATGGATGGATGGATTTATTTATGTATGGCGGGAAAAAAAAAAAAAAAAGGCCTGCTGTACATTTAAACTTCTTCAGATGACCATGCTGATCTATTCTTATTCTTACTAGGGTCTACTAATGCCAGCCCAGGGGAAGCCAATAAAGCCCTATGGGGTCGAAGCCAATTTTCCTCATTTTTGGGAAAAAGTTTCCGTCCGTCCCCACTCGAAATGCGTCCACCAAAAGAGATCTCTCAAAACGACCGACGGACGCACCTTCAGAGGCAAACTAGTGCTTGCTTCTAGTGTCATCGCCTGCTTAACCATCCTGCGTAGGGAGTTGACGAGTCCTGCAGCCTCTGCAAGCCTAGGATGCGTGAGCACGGTGCAAGAGGAAGGACTGAGGAGGATGTGAGGGGGCGCGGTTGAGAAAGCGTTGGGTGGGGCTATGCAAAGGTCTTCCAGCTCCCTCAGTGCATTGTGGGTGCGCCCGGAGTGCTGCCTGAGCGTGTTGCATCTGATACGTCCCCTATCTGGGGATCATATATTAAAGGGAGCATAGGTGCAGCACGTTTCTGTAAAACTAATAGAGGGCGCTGCAATGTTACTGTAGAAACCAATGGACAGCATGGCAGGTAGCTATACATAGATTTTAATGACGACGACTGCCAAGGCTAAAGCCCGTGTATATTCCATAGACTATAGCTATCTCCAGGATAGCTGCATGCGCAGTCGCGCCATTGTCTCGCACGGCTGTTTTCATTCCGCGCTTCCTGAGAAGGCAATGTACGCATACGTCACTAGTGACGTATGCGTACATTGACCTGAAGGAAGCGGAAGGTAGCGCAATGTACGCTTTTTGACCGGATGGAGGAAAATCAGGTTGATGGAGGTCACGTGACCGAAGTGACAAGCGGCTCCAGGAGAAGATTTGGGATAAGAAGAAGAGGTAAGCAGGCTGCCTGGGGAGCAATAGGCAAGTATATATTTTTTTGTTTTTAATGACAGAACCCCTTTAAGGCTCTATTATGACACTTTTCGAACCGTGGTATGGTTACATGTGGGGAGTGTGGTGACAATACGGTTACACTAGGAAAGTGGGCTTACATGAGGGGAGCGTGGAGGCGGTGCGGCTACACAAGGGGACTGTGATGGAACCCCTAACAATAATCTGTGCCGTGTCATTTCCATAAATGTCATAGAAGGTAATGAAAATGAAGTGAACAGTTTAGCATACAGTAATTCCCCTTTCACATGGGCCAAAACTCTCACTATTCTCACTTACCCAAAGTAAGCTCTGGTAGACTACACATGTGATACTGGACAGTGCACCCATCCTCAGCCCTAGTTGGCCTGTGGTTCACATTCCTATGTGGGTCAGAAGCGGTGTTGTGTCTCCTTAAGGAGAGCACCCAAAAAGTATGTGGAGACACCCATGGGGTAAATGGGTCAGGGGATGGTATAGTCACTACCCAAGCACTGCACACAGAAGAGGGGTTTGAAAACCTAAAAAATGAGTAAGAAAACTTATAAGGTGATGCTAGCTCCTCTGGGATATCTATGCAAATAAGGATAAGAAAATACCTCTATAGCGCCATCTATTGGATGCAGCATTCCTTCAAATCCAAGTGATTTATCGCAAGCCTTAACAATGATTGGGAATATTAAACCAAGCCAGGAAGCCATGCACAGACAGACTGTTTCATGGTGATTGCCCCTCCTCAGTGTGCAGCAGGCTTCTGGCTTAGGGTGCATTCTCACACGAACGTATATCGGCTCGGTTTTCACGCCGAGCCGATATACGTCGTCCTCATCTGCAGGGGGGGGGGGGGGGAGGCTGGAAGAGCCAGGAGCGAGAACTGAGCTCCCACCTCCTCTCTGCCTCCTCTCCACCCCCTCTCCGCCCCTCTGCCATGCTGTCCATTGGTTTCTACAGTAACATAACAGCGCCCTCTATTGGTTTTACAGAAACGTGCTGCACCTCCTATTGGATTTACCCAAATTACAGCACCATAGAGATTAGCGGGTCACCTCCCAGTTCTCCATCTTTTTGCCCTAATTTTCTCTAGGGTGGTTTCAAACCGGCGGGAAAGTCGCGCCAATTTTACCCGATGCGTTGGTTATTGAAAAAAAAAAAAGCAGATTCCGCAGCCAATGCTGAGGTAAAATGAAAGCTGTGCTGTGATTGGTTGCTATTTTTTATACTGTTAAGGTAACATGAAAGCTGTGCTGTGATTGGTTGCTATATATTATACTGCTGAGGCAACATGAAAGCTGTGCTGTGATTGGTTGATACTTCTTATACTACTCAGGTTACATGAAAGCTGTGCTGCGATTGGTTGCTATATATTATACCGGGAAGATCCTAGCAATACTGAGAATAATGAAAATAAAACGCATCATAGGCTGAAGAAATTATACGCACGGCACGTCTTTTCTTCAGCCTTACATGACTATATATCTATATATGTATACATCCATATATTTGGGTAGAAATCCATAAAAATATATATCGATATATATGTATTTCTATATATTTATATATTTATCTATACACAGAGACAGATAGATAGATAGATAGATAGATAGATAGATAGATAGATAGATAGATAGATAGATAGACTGTATGCAATAACCCTGGATGTCTGACAGTTGAAGCTGACTGGTGATGTCATTAAGGCTCTATTATGACACGTACAGCTTGGAACCATAAATACTCATGCACGGGCTGCCATTTACAGCCAGTCTCCATTGGAGATGGAAGTGGGCAGAAATGTACTGGCCTATCTTCCTATTCTGACTCAATAACATGGCTGTAAGCGTATCGGCTGAAGTAACTTCTCTTGTACTTATGAACCAGTACTCACAGAAGATATATGTTGTCAGACAGCATCCAACTCCACTGCAGAGGCATGCGAGAAGATTCCAGGGTTTATTCAGGTAGAAATCTTGTATAATGCACATTCAGCAGTAGGTAAAAAGAATGATGATTAGCCAAAGCACAGAGTAGAGACCTAGCACATAGGCCATAGACAGGAAACTCCCTAGCAGGAGGAAAAGGAGGAGTTATGCAATACAGGGGGTACAGAGAACCAGAAGGGACAAACTAAAGAAGGCAAACACTTGCAGATACAGTACAGGTTATACATGACAATGAATAGAGTCAGGTAGATGAGACATGACACTTCCCAAGACGCCACAGCAGCCGGACAAATTGTATGTTCGACAGAATGGCTGTTTTATTCAGCCCATAAAGGTGACTACCCACTACAGTTTTTTTTTTCACTGCGAAATTCGCAGCAGTTTTTTTTCTGCAGGGGTCTATGGGACTTGTAATGTTAAAATCGCAATCGCGCAAAATCGCGATTTTTAACTGGAAGCAAAACAACAACACACACACCCTACGTCTGTATGCTCCACGTATTCGGGTCATGGGCGTATGTACAGTGGGTGCGGTCGCACCTGGGGCCCGGAGCCCTAGGGGGCCCATAAAGTCTCTCTTTCCCACATTGTAAACCAATGCTATCAATGAAGCTTTATAGTTGGGGGCCCAGTTCCAGACTTCGTACTGGGGCCCCACAGCTTCAAGTTACACCTCCGGATTAGGATAATGCTAGGCCATTCCAACCAGCCTGTGTGAGTGACCTACAGTCGCTGCTAGTTCAAAAGCGGCAAGCATGCAGGCTGGCCCCTGATGCGTGCTTCAGAGCCAACGCTTATAGATGGAGCGACATTCGGGGAGCAAAGAACTCCAATGAACGGATGTCTACTTTAAAAGGATGTATTGCTTTATTCAATGCCTAGACACAGCAACAGTTCAACCGCTCGATAAAGACCGCAGTCAATAAAGGAAATAAAGAAATGTGTCTGTTTAATGTAAACTTGCATGGGAAACGTTTGCGAGCCACTGACTGACTGAATGCTGCTGGTGCCGCTGCTGCATGTCTGAAACTTGGTCTGACGTTACATGCATCACCAGGAATAAGGCCTTGCCTATAAGCATTCCCCAGTTGGCAAAAACGGAACATCCCTGCCTATTCCTCACCGTGGAAGGACAGAACCTACCTTTTTAAAAAAAAAAAAAAAAAATAGGCCACAGCGGCAGCCAACTGGATTTTGGTAGGCCGCTGTCTCCCCCTTGTGTGCTGCATTCAAAATGCACTCTGCTAAAAATAAAAAGGATCCAGTTCTGTGGCTTCTCAGAGGAGATAGGGGTTCCCCACCTCCCGTCTCCGAGCTGCAGCGAAGACTGACTAACATGGCTGCCAAGTCTGGTATTTATACTTCTAAATTGATGACATCACAATGCAGTGACATCAGCCTGCCAGACACCTGGCTCATTTGCATACAGTGTGTGTGTATGTATGTATGTATGAATGAATCTATCTATTTATTTATTTATTAATTATGTAGATTATAGATATAGATTATATCTGAATTATAGATTTTGTGCATATAGATAAAAGATAGATTTTAGATGAGATATATATATATCTACATACATACACAAACACATATAGCTGTATTATGTATATATGTAGATTCTATAATGTATGTTGATTATATAATAGATCTATTGATTGATAGATAGATAGATAATCCATAGATCTATTATATAATTAATATAGATGATAGAATCTACATAGATATAAATAATCTAAAATCTATCATCTGGATATAATGTATGTCTATAATCTACACTATCTATCTATCGCTATACAAATAGCAAGATTTATTTCTCTATATAATCTATAGTTATGGATGGATGGATGGATGGATTTATTTATGTATGGCGGGAAAAAAAAAAAAAAAAGGCCTGCTGTACATTTAAACTTCTTCAGATGACCATGCTGATCTATTCTTATTCTTACTAGGGTCTACTAATGCCAGCCCAGGGGAAGCCAATAAAGCCCTATGGGGTCGAAGCCAATTTTCCTCATTTTTGGGAAAAAGTTTCCGTCCGTCCCCACTCGAAATGCGTCCACCAAAAGAGATCTCTCAAAACGACCGACGGACGCACCTTCAGAGGCAAACTAGTGCTTGCTTCTAGTGTCATCGCCTGCTTAACCATCCTGCGTAGGGAGTTGACGAGTCCTGCAGCCTCTGCAAGCCTAGGATGCGTGAGCACGGTGCAAGAGGAAGGACTGAGGAGGATGTGAGGGGGCGCGGTTGAGAAAGCGTTGGGTGGGGCTATGCAAAGGTCTTCCAGCTCCCTCAGTGCATTGTGGGTGCGCCCGGAGTGCTGCCTGAGCGTGTTGCATCTGATACGTCCCCTATCTGGGGATCATATATTAAAGGGAGCATAGGTGCAGCACGTTTCTGTAAAACTAATAGAGGGCGCTGCAATGTTACTGTAGAAACCAATGGACAGCATGGCAGGTAGCTATACATAGATTTTAATGACGACGACTGCCAAGGCTAAAGCCCGTGTATATTCCATAGACTATAGCTATCTCCAGGATAGCTGCATGCGCAGTCGCGCCATTGTCTCGCACGGCTGTTTTCATTCCGCGCTTCCTGAGAAGGCAATGTACGCATACGTCACTAGTGACGTATGCGTACATTGACCTGAAGGAAGCGGAAGGTAGCGCAATGTACGCTTTTTGACCGGATGGAGGAAAATCAGGTTGATGGAGGTCACGTGACCGAAGTGACAAGCGGCTCCAGGAGAAGATTTGGGATAAGAAGAAGAGGTAAGCAGGCTGCCTGGGGAGCAATAGGCAAGTATATATTTTTTTGTTTTTAATGACAGAACCCCTTTAAGGCTCTATTATGACACTTTTCGAACCGTGGTATGGTTACATGTGGGGAGTGTGGTGACAATACGGTTACACTAGGAAAGTGGGCTTACATGAGGGGAGCGTGGAGGCGGTGCGGCTACACAAGGGGACTGTGATGGAACCCCTAACAATAATCTGTGCCGTGTCATTTCCATAAATGTCATAGAAGGTAATGAAAATGAAGTGAACAGTTTAGCATACAGTAATTCCCCTTTCACATGGGCCAAAACTCTCACTATTCTCACTTACCCAAAGTAAGCTCTGGTAGACTACACATGTGATACTGGACAGTGCACCCATCCTCAGCCCTAGTTGGCCTGTGGTTCACATTCCTATGTGGGTCAGAAGCGGTGTTGTGTCTCCTTAAGGAGAGCACCCAAAAAGTATGTGGAGACACCCATGGGGTAAATGGGTCAGGGGATGGTATAGTCACTACCCAAGCACTGCA
>NW_027101735.1:0-56038 GCF_035609145.1 Eleutherodactylus coqui
ATTCTTCCCTTGGACGGGTACAGTCACACAGCGTCCCACCCTGCGCCCCGCCACACAGCGCCCTCACCCAACAGGCAGCCGCACAGCGCATTCACCCTGCACGCAGCCACACAGCGCCCCCCAGCTCTACAGAGAGATGCTGCAATGAAGCAAGCATTATCCTCCATTTGCTGTGACAACAATTCTGAATGAATGAAGGCTGTAATTCTGGAAGTACTGATCATGTGACCATGACCTGACAACCAGGATCGCTCATTCATCCACTGGAACAGCAAATGATTCTTCCCTTGGACGGGTGCAGTCGCACAGCGTCCCACCCTGCGCTCCGCCACACAGCGCCCTCACCCAACAGGCAGTCGCACAGCGCATTCACCCTGCACGCAGCCACACAGCGCCCCCCAGCTCTACAGAGAGATGCTGCAATGAAGCAAGCATTATCCTCCATTTGCTGTGACAACAATTCTGAATGAATGAAGGCTGTAATTCTGGAAGTACTGATCATGTGACCATGACCTGACAACCAGGATCGCTCATTCATCCACTGGAACAGCAAATGATTCTTCCCTTGGATGGGTGCAGTCACACAGCGTCCCACCCTGCGCCCCGCCACACAGCGCCCTCACCCAACAGGCAGTCGCACAGCGCATTCACCCTGCACGCAGCCACACAGCGCCCCCCAGCTCTACAGAGAGATGCTGCAATGAAGCAAGCATTATCCTCCATTTGCTGTGACAACAATTCTGAATGAATGAAGGCTGTAATTCTGGAAGTACTGATCATGTGACCATGACCTGACAACCAGGATCGCTCATTCATCCACTGGAACAGCAAATGATTCTTCCCTTGGATGGGTGCAGTCACACAGCGTCCCACCCTGCGCCCCGCCACACAGCGCCCTCACCCAACAGGCAGTCGCACAGCGCATTAACCCTGCACGCAGCCACACAGCGCCCCCCAGCTCTACAGAGAGATGCTGCAATGAAGCAAGCATTATCCTCAATTTGCTGTGACAACAATTCTGAATGAATGAAGGCTGTAATTCTGGAAGTACTGATCATGTGACCATGACCTGACAACCAGGATCGCTCATTCATCCACTGGAACAGCAAATGATTCTTCTATTGGACGGGTGCAGTCACACAGCGTCCTACACTGCGCCCCCCCACACAGCGCCCTCACCCAACAGGCAGCCGCACAGCGCATTCACCCTGCACGCAGCCACACAGCTCTACAGAGAGATGCTGCAATGAAGCAAGCATTATCCTCCATTTGCTGTGACAACAATTCTGAATGAATGAAGGCTGTAATTCTGGAAGTACTGATCATGTGACCATGACCTGACAACCAGGATCGCTCATTCATCCACTGGAACAGCAAATGATTCTTCCCTTGGACGGGTGCAGTCACACAGCGTCCCACCCTGCGCCCCGCCACACAGCGCATTCACCCTGCATACAGCCACACAGCGCCACACAGCTCTACAGAGAGATGCTGCAATGAAGCAAGCATTATCCTCCATTTGCCGTGACAACAATTCTGAATGAATGAAGGCTGTAATTCTGGAAGTACTGATCATGTGACCATGACCAGACACCCAGGATCGCTCATTCATCCACTGGAACAGCAAATGATTCTTCCCTTGGACGGGTGCAGTCACACAGCGTCCCACCCTGCGCCCCGCCACACAGCGCCCTCACCCAACAGGCAGCCGCACAGCGCATTCACCCTGCACGCAGCCACACAGCGCCCCCCAGCTCTACAGAGAGATGCTGCAATGAAGCAAGCATTATCCTCCATTTGCTGTGACAACAATTCTGAATGAATGAAGGCTGTAATTCTGGAAGTACTGATCATGTGACCATGACCTGACAACCAGGATCGCTCATTCATCCACTGGAACAGCAAATGATTCTTCCCTTGGACGGGTGCAGTCACACAGCGTCCCACCCTGCGCCCCGCCACACAGCGCCCTCACCCAACAGGCAGCCGCACAGCGCATTCACCCAGCACGCAGCCACACAGCGCCCCCCAGCTCTACAGAGAGATGCTGCAATGAAGCAAGCATTATCCTCCATTTGCTGTGACAACAATTCTGAATGAATGAAGGCTGTAATTCTGGAAGTACTGATCATGTGACCATGACCTGACAACTAGGATCGCTCATTCATCCACTGGAACAGCAAATGATTCTTCCCTTGGTCGGGTGCAGTCACACAGCGTCCCACACTGCGCCCCGCCACACAGCGCCCTCACCCAACAGGCAGCCGCACAGCGCCCTCACCCTGCACGCAGCCGCACAGCGCCCTCACCCTGCACGCAGCCGCACAGCGCACTCACCCTGCACGCAGCCGCACAGCGCACTCACCTTGCACCCCGCCACACAGTGCCCCCCAGCTCTACAGAGAGATGCTGCGATGAAGCAAGCATTATCCTTCATTTGCTGCGACAATTCTGAATGAATGAAGGCTGTAATTCTGGAAGTACTGATCATGTGACCATGACCTGACAACCAGGATCGCTCATTCATCCACTGAAACAGCAAATGATTCTTCCCTCGGACTATAAGGGCGGTGCAGTCACACAGCGTCCCACCCTGTACCCTGCCGTACAGCGCCCTCACCCTGCACCCCGCCACACAACACCCTCACCCTGAACCCCGCCATACAGCGCCGTCACCATGCACCCCGCCACACAGCGTCTACTAGCTGTACACCCAGCCAGCAACTTCATTTGGACACCCACACAGCGCCCCCCCCCCCCAGCTCTACATGTACAATGCCCACCATTATCACACTATCATCAGCGGCTCTGATCCAGGGTTCTAGGACTGATCGCCTTTTCCCGGGGTCAAGAAGGAATTTTTCCCCTGTGACACAAATTGGCTAAAAGTGTCGAGGGATTTTTCGCTTTCTTCTGGATCTGCAGCCTTAGGGAAGCCATAACACTAAAATGTTGAAAACCTTAAATAAATAAAGTCTTTTATAATTGACACTTCTCTTAAGTTTTTATTTTGGAGCATGCGAGAATTTATTTTCTGGTGTCTAATTTCTGGTGAAGGCTGATTTTAGACAATACTTTCTAAATAAACCATTTCTTAAATTTATGGAATTGAATCCAAATACATATGGGTGAGAAAATGGTTGTTTGCAGCAAAGTTGTAGCTAGACGGAGGTCAGGGAGGGATCAGAGGGGGCATGTGCCCCAGGTGCCAGGGGGGGGGCCTTGGTGAGGTATGTAAATGAGGGATGAGAAAGGGCATGTGCCCCAGGTGCCAGGGGGGCCTTGATGAGGTATGTAAATGAGGGATGAGAGGGAGCACGTGCCCCAGGTGCCAGGGGGAGGCCTTGGTAAGGTATGTAAATGCAGGGCAAGTGCAACAAACTGAATATTTGCCCCATGTGAAGGCAATTACAGCTCTGGTTTCCACAAAGATATGAATATTAACACGTAAGCCACAAACTGCAGTGCAGCCTGTACGGCAAGCCCAAGGGAAGATATTGTATGTGTAAACCCAGGATCAGAGACACTTGAGATGATCACAGATCCTGGGCATAACCAGACAACCAACCCATCATGTCCTCCTTCCTGATGTGAAGCGATACACTGATTAGTAACATGTAGGGTGGTGAATCCCAAGTGGTTCCCCATTAGGAAAACAACTGCAACCACATTTAGTGTAAACAACGCAACTTTACTAAATGCAACCGCCAACAAGTGGTACAGAAACCTAAAGAAAAGCTTAAACGTTGCAAGTTTATAATACGAGAAAGACTGTTTGTTCTCCTCTACTCTGTTCCTGCTTACTTCACAGGAGCCCCCGTAGAGCATGTTGCTTCATAGAGGCCTGATTGTCCTATAATCCCCAATAGTGTCCACATCCCTAAATTAGGCCACTCACACTAGCCAATCAATCCCATGATACAGCTCTTCCCCAGCACGCATGCTCGCTATCTCTGGCAGTTCCATAGGGATGTAGAAGAAGCAATGTGTATGCTTGACCGCCACTCCATTCATCCATGAAAAACAAAGGACCCCAATTCTTTTCATTGGTAGGTGTACTAGCAACTGGACCTTCACTGATTAAACACTTATTCCCTCATCCTGTGTATAGGGGATAAGTTATAATCTTGGTAGAACCCCTTTAAGGCCCTGGGACCAGAACTGAACTTCATGTGTAGCAGTAAGGAGAGCTCTAAGGCCTCATGTCCACTAGCTAAATGGAATTGCGTAATCCGCAGCGGATTTTGCCCATAGGGAATCATTGGCCATCCACGGTCCGTTAAATTGAATTTTGCACCTGCGGATGGCATTTTAAAAGAATTGCATTTTTCATGCGCGGGAGAAAAAAAGCGGCATGCTCGATTCTGCCGCGCATTCCGCGCGGATCGGCAACATTGCTATCACATTGATAGCAATGTGTGCAGATATCTGCATGCAAAAAAAATACCACTTAAAGCAAATCCGCGGCAGATTCTGCGCGGATTGTATTTTTCAAGTGGACATGAGGCCTTAGGCTTTGTCCGACACTTCTATGTACCCAGTTGTGTGTCCGCATGGCCTCAGCTGGGGTGGTAGAGATGGCCATAAACATTATATATAAGACGTTTAGTTCAAATTAGTTTTCCATACTAAAGCATTTCAACCTTTTTAAAAGTTACCTTATCTTAACATTTCTCACCTGAACCCATAAAAACATTAAAAGAAGTGCAGGGTAGTTCTGTTGCTGAACTGGAAATAGCTGAACCCACAGAAGCCCTGTGCAACATATAATCACTTTGGTCAAAACTCCCTAAACCACTTAGGGGCACCTCACAGTGTGAAGTGAAATACATTTGAACCCGTTCTTCTACCCTAAACCACCAGGAAAACTAGGAGATAAATGTACGAGGCTGGGAGACCGACCACCGGGACCTCCAGTGATCACGAGAATGGCAGTACCCTAGCCCCCTTGTGAATGGAGTTATACTGCTAATGTGTGAGCACGGCTCTATTTCCATGGAACTGATAGATAGCCAACCATTTACTACCTTGTTCAAGCTGCAATTGATAAAATATCAATATATATAGAATATATACATCAAAAGTATATGTAAGGAATATGTTGGCAATTAAAGGGTTATTCCGTGCTTTTACCATTGATGACCTATCCCCAGGATAGAGCACCAACAGTCAACCAGCGGGGATCCGCCGCTCAGGATCCCCGCTACATTAGTTTATCCTCTGGCTCACTGTCAGTACAGCGGGCTGGATATAGTCATTGGTAGTCAAGGCTAGAAATGCAATAGATGGCTTCCCCCCTCACCAAAACCAACAGGAGCGATGCCTCCCATTTCACCTTTGGCTCTGACTGCAATGAGAATCCGGAAGTGTAATTGAAAGCATCACTCCCACTGATCTCAATGGGAATGAAGCCACCCACCACACTCCTGACCCAGACCACCAATGACAATGTCCAGCCTGCTGCACTGACAAGCCGGACAATCAGCTGATCGGCGGCGAATCAAAGTGGCGGACCCCAGCTGGTCAACCACTGACAACCCATCCCGAGGACATCACATCCTCAGCATTAGCCTGCAATACCCCCTTATAGTGGAAGGATTGATTTTGGGACCCACTGACACAAGAGAAAGGACAATAAAGCAGACCGAAGTATTAAAAACAAATAAAAAGGTCCCTTCCATTTCTGGTCTATAGCGGTCCCCAAAAACTGCCATCGCTCTAGAGACCCAGAGCCCATTGTAAATGAAGCCCTGGATTTCTATCGAGGCAGGAGTCACGTCAAATCAGGGTAAAGGTCCCAGGCATCTCATCAGATCCATAGGCGAGCCTGCTGCCCATATACTCTCAGCCCGTCTTATATACTATTTACAAAAATGGTCTACACGCTCGTGTGCACATAGACATTTTATTGTTCATCGTGCTGACTCATCTTAATTCACTATTACCACTGGGGCCGCTATGGGGGGTTGGGGGGCACTATTACTACTTGGGCAATTGTGGGGGTCGCTGTTACTGCAGAGGCCACTGTGGGGGGGGCACTATTACTGCAGAGGCCACTGTGGGGGGGTCACTATTACTGCAGAGGCCACTGTGGGGGGGGGGGTCACTATTACTGCAGAGGCCACTGTGGGGGGGGGGGTCACTATTACTGCAGAGGCCACTGTGGGGGGGGGTCACTATTACTGCAGAGGCCACTGTGGGGGGGGGGGGTCACTATTACTGCAGAAGCCACTGTGGGGGGTCACTAAACTGCAGAGGCCACTGTGGGGGGTCACTAAACTGCAGAGACCACTGTGGGGGGAACACTTACTGCAGAGGCCACTGTGGTGGTCCCTTTGGGGGAACACCATTACTGCAGAGGCCACTGTGGGGAACACTATTACTGCAGAGGCCACTGTGGGGAACACTATTACTGCAGAGGCCACTGTGGGGAACACTATTACTGCAGAGGCCACTGTGGGGAACACTATTACTGCAGAGGCCACTGTGGGGAACACTATTACTGCAGAGGCCACTGTGGGGAACACTATTACTGCAGAGGCCACTGTGGGGAACACTATTATTACTGGGGCCACTGTGGGGAACACTATTACTACTGGGGCCACTGTGGGGAACACTATTACTACTGGGGCCACTGTGGGGAACACTATTACTACTGGGGCCACTGTGGGGAACACTATTACTACTGGGGCCACTGTGGGGAACACTATTACTACTGGGGCCACTGTGGGGAACACTATTACTACTGGGGCCACTGTGGGGAACACTATTACTACTGGGGCCACTGTGGGGAACACTATTACTACTGGGGCCACTGTGGGGAACACTTACTACTGGGGCCACTGTGGGGAACACTTACTACTGGGGCCACTGTGGGGAACACTTACTACTGGGGCCACTGTGGGGAACACTTACTACTGGGGCCACTGTGGGGAACACTTACTACTGGGGCCACTGTGGGGAACACTTACTACTGGGGCCACTGTGGGGAACACTTACTACTGGGGCCACTGTGGGGAACACTTACTACTGGGGCCACTGTGGGGAACACTTACTACTGGGGCCACTGTGGGGAACACTTACTACTGGGGCCACTGTGGGGAACACTTACTACTGGGGCCACTGTGGGGAACACTTACTACTGGGGCCACTGTGGGGAACACTTACTACTGGGGCCACTGTGGGGAACACTTACTACTGGGGCCACTGTGGGAACACTTACTACTGGGGCCACTGTGGGGAACACTTACTACTGGGGCCACTGTGGGGAACACTTACTACTGGGGCCACTGTGGGGAACACTTACTACTGGGGCCACTGTGGGGAACACTTACTACTGGGGCCACTGTGGGGAACACGTACTACTGGGGCCACTGTGGGGAACACGTACTACTGGGGCCACTGTGGGGAACACGTACTACTGGGGCCACTGTGGGGAACACGTACTACTGGGGCCACTGTGGGGAACACGTACTACTGGGGCCACTGTGGGGAACACGTACTACTAGGGCCACTGTGGGGAACACGTACTACTGGGGCTGACGCCAGGAGCAGCGGCACGAGACGGAGGCACGAGCGGGGGGCTGAAGGGGACAGCGGAGCAGCTCAGCAGCCGATACCAGCGCCGAAGCAGGTGCGGGGGCAGCAAGGAGAAGACCGGAGCGCAGTAGCCGGCGCCAAGAGGCCACCAGGAGTCCAGCGCCAGCAGCAGCGGAGGGGACCAGAACAGAGCAGCTGAGACAGGAGGGCAGAGTGAGCGGCCGCCGGGACAGCGGGTGACGTCACCAGGAGGAGTGGAGGAGCTGATAAGTATCTTCTGTTTGTGCTTGTGAGCTAAGTGTGTGTCTTCTGTGTATCTGGTTATTTGTGTCTTCTGTGTGTGTGTGTGTGTCTGGGGGTCTAAGTGTTTGTGAGGGGGATAAAAAAAATAAATAAATTTGTGACCAGTTGTGCATAAGTCTCAGCGGGTAAGAGGTTGCGTGAGAGCGGCAGCGTGAGTAGTTGCACAGAGGCAGCAGCGGGTGAGCGGTTGCAGCAGCGGGTGAGCGGTTGCAGCAGCGGGTCAGCGGTTGCAGCAGCGGGTCAGCGGTTGCAGCAGCGGGTCAGCGGTTGCAGCAGCGGGTCAGCGGTTGCAGCAGCGGGTCAGCGGTTGCAGCAGCGGGTCAGCGGTTGCAGCAGCGGGTCAGCGGTTGCAGCAGCGGGTCAGCGGTTGCAGCAGCGGGTCAGCGGTTGCAGCAGCGGGTCAGCGGTTGCAGCAGCGGGTCAGCGGATGCAGCAGCGGGTCAGCGGATGCAGCAGCGGGTCAGCGGTTGAGCGGTTGCAGCAGCGTGTGAGCGGTTGTAGCAGCGTGTGAGCGGAGTGTGATCAAGTCTATCTTCACTACTTCCACAAGTAAATTGTAGATCCCCATTAGGATGAGCTCCATGTCTGGCAATGTCATCCAGTGTGCTACTTGTGCAATGTATGCGGTCCTTGATCAGCCGATCGAGGGTGCATACTGTTGCGCAAGATGCGTGCACGTCGCACATTTAGAAGCCCAAATTCTGGATCTAAATGGGCAACTGGCAACACTGAGAGCCATTGACATCATGGAAAGGAGTTTGGTGCTCACTGAGCAGACACTCGCTGGGGTAGAGGCGGGGGCGGATGGTAGTACGGAAGTGCAGGGGGAGCAGTCAGTCAGCTGGGTGTCAGATAGAAGGAGGCGTAGAGGGAATAGATCCAGGGAGGCTGGTCCTGAACTGGCACAACCCAACATGTCTGCAACGTTGGCAGATGAGGGCGATGCCATTACAGAGCCAGCACCGCTGCAGCACGACATGCCCTCTGAACGCCAGGGGGATGACTGCTCCAGTGAGACGGGGACGGGGAGCGCAGGGCAGGCTAGACAGGTTCTAGTGGTGGGGGACTCAATTAGGGGGACAGAGAGGGCAATCTGCCATAAAGACCGGGATCGTCGAACGGTGTGTTGTCTTCCTTGCGCTCGAGTTCGACACATCGCGGATCGGATTGACAGATTACTGGGAGGGGCTGGTGAGGATCCAGCGGTCATGGTGCACGTTGGCACCAATGAACAAGTTAGAGGTCAATGGAGGGCCCTCAAAAATGATTTCAGGGACTTAGGGTCCAAGCTTAGGGCGAGGACCTCCAGGGTAGTTTTCTCGAAAATACTACCTGTACCTAAAGCCACACTAGAAAGGCAGCAGGATCTTAGGGAGGTAAACAAGTGGCTCCGGAGTTGGTGTAAGAAGGAGGGATTTGGGTTCCTGCAGAACTGGGCTGACTTTGCTGTCGGCTACAGGCTCTACCGTAGGGACGGGCTGCACCTTAATGGGGAGGGTGCAGCTGTGCTGGGGGATAAGATGGCTAGAAGGCTGGAGGAGTGTTTAAACTAGGGACTGGGGGGGGGTAAAATGAGAAATAGTGGGGTAGCCAGTGTAACTAGCGATCCGGGTCCAAGCAAAGGGAATGGGGGTCGAGCAGGGGGTGGGGTTAGTACAGATAGAACTGATAGATCAGCCATAAGTACGAATAGCAACAAAACAAATTTAAAAAACAAAAAAAATGCTATAAATTGTATGACCACAAATGCAAGAAGTCTGATTAGTAAAGTGGGCGAGCTTGAAGCGAGAATGACTGATGAAAACTATGATATAGTCGGAATTACGGAAACATGGCTTGATGATAAGTGCGATTGGGTGGTGAATTTGCAGGGGTACAATCTCTTCAGAAGAGACCGAAGGAACCAGAAAGGGGGAGGGGTATGTCTGTACGTCAAATTGAACTTGAAGCCGAGGCTACGGGAGGATATACAGGTAGGAGACGAACAGGTGGAATCTCTGTGGGTAGAAATACAGGGAGGAAAAAATAACAAAATCCTGATAGGGGTCTTCTATAGACCACCAAAAGCAACAGAAGAAACTGAAAACTTACTACTAAGGCAGATAGAAGAGGTGTCAAAGCGAAACAAAGTAATTATCATGGGGGCCTTTAATTTTCCAGATAAAACATGGGAGAACGAAACCTGCAAATCTCACAGGGGTGATAAATTCTTGAGAGTAATTAAAGACAATTACCTGAACCAACTTGTGCAGGAACCGACAAGAAGGAGGGCCATTCTGGACCTAGTACTAACCAACAAACCGGAACGTATAAAGGGGGTGCAGGTTGAGGGGCACTTGGGGAACAGTGACCACAATATAATCAACTTCCAGCTGTCAATCAATAGGAAGCCTTATCAGGGAGTGACAAAGAAATTAAACTTTAGTAAAGCAAAATTTGATGAGCTTAGAACTACTATCGGTAACATTAATTGGGACAACATCCTGAAAAATATCAGTACGGAGGACAAATGGGAAAAGTTCAAAAGAATCCTAATCGCCTCATGTGAACAGTTCATTCCCTTTAAAAATAAAAGAAACTCAACTAAAAGAAAACCAATGTGGCTCGACAAGACGGTAAGCGGGGCAATAAACGAAAAAAAGAAAGCGTTCAAACTACTAAAGCAACAAGGCAGCGAAGAAGCGCTAAAAACATACAGGGAAAAAAACGAAATATGCAAAGATACGATCAAAACTGCCAAGGAGGAAGCAGATAGACGGATCGCCAAAGAGAGCAAAAACAACCCAAAGCTATTTTTCAACTACATTAACAGCCAAAGGATTTGCAGGGAGAGCGCTGGCCCTTTAAAAAACAATGCAGGAGAAATCATTGATGATGACGACGGGAAAGCAAATCTACTAAACAGTTTCTTCTCAAGTGTATTCACAAAAGAAAAGGAAATGCCACACGAGATGCAGGGGAATAAAACGAACCCCTCACAAAAGATCTCATACCTAACGCAGGAGGAGGTGCGGAAGCGGCTAAAGAAAACTAAAATTGATAAATCGCCGGGCCCAGATGGATTACACCCAAGGATACTAAGGGAACTAAGTGACGAGATAGCTAGGCCACTATACCTAATATTTCTAGACACTATCAAGACCGGTGTAGTACCATTGGATTGGTGCATTGCCAACGTGGTTCCAATTTACAAAAAAGGGAGCAAAAGTGAGCCTGGTAACTACAGGCCAGTAAGTCTCACTTCAGTAACGGAAAATTTTTTCGAGGGGATTCTGAGAGACGCCATCGATGAGTACCTCAAGGAGAATAAGGGAATAACTCCTCACCAGCATGGATTCATGAAGGGTCGCTCATGTCAGACAAATCTGATCAGTTTCTACGATGAAGTAAGCTCTAAGCTGGACCAGGGAGAATCTATTGATCTTGTATATCTGGACTTCTCTAAAGCCTTTGACACCGTGCCACATAATAGGCTAATATACAAAATGAGGAAGCTCGGACTAGACGAAAACGTGTTTAAGTGGGTAAAAAATTGGCTCAATGATAGAAAGCAGAGGGTGGTAATAAATGGTGCGTATTCTGATTGGACCACAGTCTGATTGAACCACAGCTAGCGGGGTGCCACAGGGTTCAGTATTACGCCCCACTCTGTTCAACATATTTATCAATGACCTGATAGAGGGGCTGCACAGCAAAATATCCATATTTGCAGATGACACAAAATTATACAACATAATTAATGCAACGGAGGACAATGTGCGGCTACAAATGGACCTGGATAAGCTGGGGGCTTGGGCAGAAAAATGGCAAATGAAGTTCAATGTTGAAAAATGTAAGACTATGCACATGGGCAGGAGAAACGGATGTCACAAATATTCACTTAATGGGGTACCACTAGGGAAAAGTGATATGGAAAAGGATCTGGGGGTATTAGTGGATAATAGACTAAACTGCAGTAACCAATGCCAGTCAGCTGCTGCAAAGGCAAATAAAGTCTTGGGGTGCATTAAAAGAGGTATAGGGCCACTGTGGGGAACACTATTACTACTGGGGCCACTGTGGGGAACACTTACTACTGGGGCCACTGTCGGGAACACTTACTACTGGGGCCACTGTGGGGAACACTTACTACTGGGGCCACTGTGGGGAACACTTACTACTGGGGCCACTGTGGGGAACACTTACTACTGGGGCCACTGTGGGGAACACTTACTACTGGGGCCACTGTGGGGAACACTTACTACTGGGGCCACTGTGGGGAACACTTACTACTGGGGCCACTGTGGGGAACACTTACTACTGGGGCCACTGTGGGGAACACTTACTACTGGGGCCACTGTGGGGAACACTTACTACTGGGGCCACTGTGGGGAACACTTACTACTGGGGCCACTGTGGGGAACACTTACTACTGGGGCCACTGTGGGGAACACTTACTACTGGGGCCACTGTGGGGAACACTTACTACTGGGGCCACTGTGGGGAACACTTACTACTGGGGCCACTGTGGGGAACACTTACTACTGGGGCCACTGTGGGGAACACTTACTACTGCGGCCACTGTGGGGAACACTTACTACTGCGGCCACTGTGGGGAACACTTACTACTGCGGCCACTGTGGGGAACACTTACTACTGCGGCCACTGTGGGGAACACTTACTACTTGGGGCCACTGTGGGGAACACTTACTACTTGGGGCCACTGTGGGGAACACTTACTACTTGGGGCCACTGTGGGGAACACTTACTACTTGGGGCCACTGTGGGGAACACTTACTACTTGGGGCCACTGTGGGGAACACTTACTACTTGGGGCCACTGTGGGGAACACTTACTACTTGGGGCCACTGTGGGGAACACTTACTACTTGGGGCCACTGTGGGGAACACTTACTACTTGGGGCCACTGTGGGGAACACTTACTACTTGGGGCCACTGTGGGGAACACTTACTACTTGGGGCCACTGTGGGGAACACTTACTACTTGGGGCCACTGTGGGGAACACTTACTACTTGGGGCCACTGTGGGGAACACTTACTACTTGGGGCCACTGTGGGGAACACTTACTACTTGGGGCCACTGTGGGGAACACTTACTACTTGGGGCCACTGTGGGGAACACTTACTACTTGGGGCCACTGTGGGGAACACTTACTACTTGGGGCCACTGTGGGGAACACTTACTACTTGGGGCCACTGTGGGGAACACTTACTACTTGGGGCCACTGTGGGGAACACTTACTACTTGGGGCCACTGTGGGGAACACTTACTACTTGGAGCCACTGTGGGGAACACTTACTACTTGGGGCCACTGTGGGGAACACTTACTACTTGGGGCCACTGTGGGGAACACTTACTACTTGGGGCCACTGTGGGGAACACTTACTACTTGGGGCCACTGTGGGGAACACTTACTACTTGGGGCCACTGTGGGGAACACTTACTACTTGGGGCCACTGTGGGGAACACTTACTACTTGGGGCCACTGTGGGGAACACTTACTACTTGGGGCCACTGTGGGGAACACTTACTACTGGGGCCACTGTGGGGAACACTTACTACTGGGGCCACTGTGGGGAACACTTACTACTGGGGCCACTGTGGGGAACACTTACTACTGGGGCAACTGTGGGGAACACTTACTACTGGGGCAACTGTGGGGAACACCTACTACTGGGGCCACTGTGGGGGGGGGGTCACTATTACTGCAGAAGCCACTATGGAGGGGTCACTATTACAGCAGAAGCCACTGTGGGGGGGTCACTATTACTGCAGAAGCCACAGTGGGGGGGGGTCACTATTACTGTAGAGGCCACTGTGGGGGGACACTATTACTGCAGATGTCACTGTGGGGGGGTCACTATTACTGCAGAGGCCACTGTGGGGGGTCACTATTACTGCAGAGGCCACTGCGGGGGGGGGGGTCACTATTACTGCAGAGGCCACTGTGGGGGGCCACTATTACTACAGAAGCCACTGTGGGTGTCCCTTTGGGGGAACACTATTACTGCAGAGGCCACTGTGGGGGTCCTTTTGGGGGAACACTTACTACTTGGGGCCACTGTGGGGAACACTTACTACTGGGGCCACTGTGGGGAACACTTACTACTGGGGCCACTGTGGGGCGGGGGGTCACTATTACTGCAGAAGCCACTATGGGGGGTCACTATTACTGCAGAAGCCACTGTGGGGGGTCACTATTACTGCAGAGGCCACTGTGGGGGGACACTATTACTGCAGAGGCCACCTCTTTAAGACTCATCACATCCCCCATGTACTGTCTGCTGCTCCTCATCACATCCCCCATATAATGTCCTCTCACCTTATCCCATCCCCAATATACTGTCCTCTTCCTTCATCACATTCCCCATATACTGTCCTCTCCCCTCATCACAGCCCGCATATACTGTCCTCTCCCCCTCATCACATCCCCCAAATACTGTCCTCTCCTCCTCATCACATCCCTCATATACTGTCCTCTCCCTCATCACATCCCCCATATACTGTCCTCTCCCCTCATCACATCCCCCATAACCTGTCCTCTCCCCTCATCACATACCCCATATACTGTCCTCTCTCTCATCACATCCCCATATATTGCCCTCTCCCTCATCCCATCCCCCCATATACGGTCTTCTTCCCCTCATCACATCCCGCATATGCTGCCCTCTCCTCATCACATCCCCCATATACTGTGCTCTCCCTGATCACATCCCCCATATACTGTCCTCTCCTCAACACATCCGCCATATACTGTCCCATTCCCCCAATCACATCCCCCCGTATACTGTCCTCTTCCCCTCATCACATCCCGTATATGCTGCCCTCTCCTCATCACATCCCCCATATAGTGTCCTCTCCCTCATCACATCCCCCATATACTGTCCTCTTCCCCTCATCACATACCCCATATGCTGTCCTCTCCCCCTCATCACATCTCCCATATACTGTCCTCTCCCCTCATCACATCCTTCAAATACTGTCCTCTCCCCCTCATCACATCCCCCATATACTGTCCTCTCCCCTCATCACATCCCCCATATACTGTCCTCTCCCCTCATCACATCCCCCATATACTGTCCTCTCCCCTCATCCCATCCCCCATATACTGTCCTCTCCCTTCATCCCATCCCCCATATACTGTCCTCTCCCCTCATCAACCCCCCTATATACTGTCCTCTCCCCTCATCACATCCTTCAAATACTGTCCTCTCCCCCTCATCCCATCCCCCATATACCTTCCTCTCCCCTCCATCCCATCCCCCATATACCTTCCTCTCCCCTCATCACATCCCCCATATACTGTACTCTTCCCTCATCACATCCTTCAAATACTGTCCTCTCCCCCTCATCACATCCCCCATATACTGTCCTCTCCCCTCATCACATCCCCCATATACTGTCCTCTCCCCTCATCACATTCCCCATATACTGTGCTCTCCCCTCATCACACCCCCTATATACTGTCCTTTCCCCTCATCACATCCTTCAAATACTGTCTGCTCCCCCTCACCACATCCCCCATATACTGTCCTCTCCCCTCATCACATCCCCATATACGTCCTCTCCCCTCATAACATCCCCCATATACTGTCCCCTCCCGAATCACATCCCCCATATACTGTCCCCTCCCCTCAGCACATCCCCAATATACTGCCCCCCTCTCATAACAACCCCCATATATTGTTCTGTCTCCCCCTCATAACATCCTTCATATACTGCCCTCTCCCTCCTCATCATAGCCCTCATATACTGTCCTCTCCCTCCTTATCATAGCCCCCATGTACTGTCCTCTCCGCTCATTAGAGACCCCATATACTGTCCTCTCCCCCCTTATCACATTCCCCATAATCTGTCCTCACTCTCATCACATTCCTCATATACTGTCCTCTCCCCCTCATCACATCCCCCATATGCTGTCCTCTCCCCTCATCACATCCCCCATATACTGTCCCCTCCCCTCATCACATCCCCCATATACTGTTCCCTCCCCTCATCCCATCCCCCATATGCTGTCCTCTCCCTCATAACATCCTCCATAGACCGTCCTCCCCCTCATCACATCCCCCAACTACTGTCCTCACCCCCCTCATCACATCCCCCATACACTGTCCTCTCCTACCCTTATCACAACCCCCATATACTGTTCTCTCTCACCTTATCACATCCGCCATATACCATAATCTCCATTCATAATATCCCCTATACTGTCCTCTCTCCCCTTATCACATCCCCCATATACTTTACTTTCTTTCTTATCACATCCCCACATACTAACCTCTTCCTTCATCACATCCCCCATATAGTATGCTCTCTCCCCTTATCACATCCCCTATATACTGTCCCCTCCCCTTATCACATCCCCCATATACTATCCTCTCCCCTCATCATATCCCTTATAAATCACAATTATCATATACTGTCTTTTCCTTTCTCATCACATTTCGCATATACTGTCCTCTCCCCTCAATTACAGACCCCATGTTGTCCTCTCTCCCCTTATCACATCCTGCATATACTTTCTGGTACTGATTTACTTTGAGCCACTGGAAGTGGTGGATGTACACCACTGCTAGGCTGCTTGACAGCCTCATCACATCTCCCATATACTGTCGTCTCCCCTCATCACAGCCCCCATATACTGTCCTCTCCCCCTCATCACATCCCCCAAATACTGTCCTCTCCCCCTCATCACATCCCCCATATACTGTCCTCTCCCCCTTATCACATCCCCCATATACTGTCCTCTCCCCTCATCATATCCCCCATATACTCTCCTCTCCCATCATCACATTCCCCATATACCGTCCTCTCCCCTCATCACATCCCCCATATACCGTCCTCTCCCCTCATCACATCCCCCATATACTGTCCTCTCCCATCATCACATCGCTCATATACCTTCCTCTCCCTCATCACATCCCCCATATACTGTCCTCCCTCATCACATCCCCCCCATATACTGTCCTCCCTCATCACATCCCCCCATATACTGTCCTGCCTCATCACATCCCCCATATACTGTCCTCTTCCTTCATCACATCCCCCATATACTGTCCTCTCCACTCATAATATCCCTTATACTGTCCTCTCTCCCTTTATCACATCCCCCATATACTGTCCTCTCCACTCATAATATCCCTTATACTGTCCTCTCTCCCCTTATCACATCCCCCATATACTTTACTTTCTTTCTCATCACATCCCCACATACTAACCTTTTCCTTCATCACATCCCCCATATAGTATCCTCTCTCCCCTTATCACATCCCCTATATGCTGTCCCCTCCCCTTATCATATCCCCCGTATACTATCCTATTCGCTCATCATATCCCCTATACATCACAATTATCATATACTGTCTTCTCCTTTCTCATCACATTTCACATATACTGTCCTCTCCCCCCAATCACAGACCCCATGTTGTCCTCTCTCCCTTTATCACATCCTGCATATACTGTCTGGTAATGATTTACCTTGACGCCACTGGAGGTGGTGAATTTACACCACTGCTAGGCTGCTTGACAGCCTCATCACATCTCCCATATACTGTCCTCTCCCATCATCACAGCCCCCATATACTGTCCTCTCCCCTTCATCACATCCCCCAAATACTGTTTTCTCCCCCTCATCACATCCCCCATATACTGTCCTCTCCCCTCATTACATCCCCCATATTCTGTCCTCTCCCCTCATCAGTGAACAACTGGACGATTCTGATCCAGTCGTTCATTTTCTGCTTGCTTTTACATGGAACGATTATCGTTCAAAACCCCGCGGGAGAAAGCAAGCTACTTCCTAGTTGTAAGAGGCACAAGCTACTTACTATTGACATCGTGTGACATTAGGCCAGTCTGTTGGTTGAACGCAGATCTTAGGAGCGAAAATGTCCAAGTCACCTAAAAATAAAAATAAAAAGTGTTAGAATGGGAGTACACAGCTTTATTTTTGTGTATTGGATGTGGATTTGGAGCCTTCCTTAGCAGCTCCTACCATTAACAATGGTTTACTGTCTTTTGCAGGTCACTTGGAATACCATTCACTGATCATACCTATGAAGACTGCAGACTAATGCTAACAGCTAGAGACCTGACTTTACCCATGGAGGCTGGGCTTGTGGAGTTCACAAAAATCAGCCGGAAGTTTAAGTGAGAAGCAGTTGTTCCCTTTTTTTTGTATAAAAGTTGAATTTGAGTTCTCATTACTTGACTCAATTTGAGCTAGATGATGAGCGCAGGTCATCAAGATCTGCGCTCATTTAAATAGTCTTTACACAGGCCAATGCAGATTGTATGGGAGATGAGTAATCCTTAATACTACCATTCGACCCAAACACACTTTCATCATTGTCGCCACCTATTGATGCATGGAGGTGTGTTGCTGATTGATTTTTGTTAAAGGCTTCTGCAGGCGAGCGCAAGCGCAAATATGCATGCTCCTGCGCAACGTATTTGGGCAATGAAAGGCTTACATATCTTTTTTTTGTTCATGCGCTAGCAATACTTCATGCTGTCATCAGTCACCCAGCCCCCAGTAATCATCCATAAATAGTCCATATGTGTGGCCAACAAAATTGCACGACATCTGTGCACTGCGAGACACACCAATCTCACAAGAATATGAATTGCAGTGTGGGAAAAAAATCGTGGCATGCTCTAACTCCTCACACTCCTCAGAATGCATCGCCACAGCTTTAATGCCTCGCATTGCTCTTGCATTACATGCAATGTGCATGCGAGTGCGATGCAAGGTTGCCATTTAAATCAATGGAAAACGCTTCCGATCCTCTATCGCACCTGAAATTCGTGCAAGAGGATCGGAACTTCACCAATGTATTTATGCCTGAGCAATGCCTCATGAGTGCGGTATCGGGCAGCTTCATGGCCCGACGTCTCACTCGTCCTTGTGTAGGAAGTCTAATGCAAAAAAATAACATGGAAGTTTAAACAAAGCCACAGGTTTCTGAAAAAGTTTTTTTTTGTGCCGCTTGACTTTTCTTTTCAGTGTACAGATGCCTTGGTCTTAAGCTTGACTCTTAGCGCGGCACACCGTCATCACGTTGCATTATCAGGGTGGTTTACTGACACTTGGAATTGATTCTAATGGGTTTTGTTGTGTTAAGATAAGAGAACAATAGGTTTGTCATGGGCAAAAACTTCCCAAATCTTTGAATAAGCTCTTTGCTTTAGACCGCCTTCACACTGGCGAGAAAATCATGCGAGACGCACAAATATAAATCCCGTTCTTTTGAATTGAGTCCTACACATGAAGGATGTTTTCCCGCATGGCACCACAATGCACTGCAGGTAACCAACTGCAGCATGTTCTATCTTGCTGCATAAACTTACATAGCAGTCCCATTGTTTTCTATGGGGCCGGCGGCAGCATCGCACCACATGCTAGGCGCACACGATGCAATGCGAGGTCTCCCATTGAAAACAATGAGAGAAACTCTGCGATCCTCTGCCACGGCTATTAGCTATCCTCCGGCACGGCTACTTACCCGAAGTGATGCGAGGCGGTTTTGAGATAAAAATGCCTCACATCCGCGGGGAAATCGCATGTCGGTGAGCGAGTGATTCACGGCCCGATATCGCACTCGTCCGTGTGTTGTTAGCTTTTTTTTTTTTTTTAAACTTTGTCTTTATTAAGCGGGTCTGGACAAACATGTAACATTACAGTATTTTTGCAGGTTCTTTTTTCCGTATCAGTCTTGGCTGTCCCAGCCTGCATTTTTTATATTATTTATATTAAACTAAACAAAATAAAACAAAACATTGAAACAGACAGATTATATACATGAAATCTAACCTTTGACCCATTTTGACCACGGATATTTTTGGTCTACTGACCTGTATGTTGAGGATCTTCAAAGTTTTCGGAGGCCCCGCAGGCTATGGCACGATTTGTAGATCACCCTAAATTAGTGTGTCTCCCATTGCTATCTGTTCCTGGAACCAGCAGGTTTAGTAGAAGCAGTTTCTTAATTTGTCTTTTACCCTTTGTGGTAATAATTGAATGAAGCTCCCCCAGGTTTCAAAGAAGGTTTGTACCTTCTTTTCTTTGAAAAGTGAAGTTTCCGCCCAATCCATCTGGAACAGGAACGCTAGCTTGTCCAGGAACAGTCTGAATGGGGGCCCTGATGGTTGTATCCATGTTTGTAAAATGGCTTTTAATCCCGCTGCTGCTATGAAGTGCAGTAGTTTTCTAACGCCTCTCGAGCAGTGGTAGACTTCAGAGTCTAAGTAGCCAAATATTGCCCATGTTGGTTCTTGTGGGCAGAAGTTCGTCAGGTGTGTTTTTGTGTACTCTCCTATCCGTGTCCAGAAGTCCTGTATTGGGGGGCATGTCCATAGGTTGTGATATAAGTTTGCATATGGCGCCTGGCATTTGAGGCAATTTGGGGTGTCGTAAGTTCCTATTTGAAATCCCCTACTTGGGGTTATGTATGATCTGTGGGCAATTTGCAGTCTCATCTCCAGAAATCTGGCTGATGGTAAGTATCTGTGTGCTGAGGTCAGAGACTTCATTATCAATGTTGGTGTGAAATCAGGATTGTCCCTGGCCCACTTACCAACCCCCGAGTCAATGTCATCTTGCTCCCTCATATTTCTTATTATCCTGTACAGCTTGGAGATCATTCCCTGTGGGCCTGTTTTCCTAGCCGTCCATATGTCATTTGCTTGTACCCAGTCAGGTTCTCGAAGTCGTGGTATGAGTTCTGTGATATAGTGTCTGACTTGAAGGTATGAAAATAGTGGGATTTGGATCTCAGGGTATTTTTGTTTCGTTTCGTCATATGTTAGGATTCGTTTTTCCTCTGTGTGCAGCAGTCTGTCTATTGTGTATATTCCTTTGGTCTCCCATTCCGCGAATATATTATGGGGATTACCGTCTTGAAAGTTGGGGTTGTTCATTATCGACAGGTATGGCGATACTTGGGGTGATGTTTGGTTATCTTTGCGCAGTTTATTCCATGTTTTCCAGGCCGTTAATATCAGGGGGTTCTTTTTGATTTTTCCTGGGAGTTCTGCGTATGAGCAGTGGAGGATATTCTGGAGTCGTGTTGGGCCGGCCATTTCTTGTTCGAGTGGTTTGTTTGTGAAGTGTGACTTGGAATGAATCCAGTCATGAATGATTCGTGTTTGTGCCGCTAGGTTGTAGTCTCGTATGCTGGGTAAGTTGGTTCCTCCGTTCTCTCTGTGCTTATGTAATATTTTGAGCGCGATGCGTGGTCTTTTCCCTCCCCATATGAATCTCCTGTACAGATAGTTTATTTTCTTTATGTCTTTTAATTTTAGGAATATGGGTAGTGAGTGTAGGATGTATAATAGACGTGGAAATTCTATCATTTTTAATAGGCTCACCCTTCCCAGAAAAGAAATCGTGAAGTTTTTCCATGTGCTTAGGGTCGCTTCTAATTTTTTGATATGGGGATCTATGTTTGTGTTATATAATTTGGAAGGGTTTCTTGTGATTTGTACTCCCAAGTATTGTATTGCGTGTTTTTCCCACTTAAATGGATACTGCATTGCCCATGGGGGTTTGGCCTGTCCCCTAAGAAGTAAAGCCTCTGTTTTGTCTAGGTTTAAAGTGTAACCCGAGAGTTTGCCGATTTTTTCCACGTCCTGTAATAGGGGTGTTAGTGTTTCCCTAGGGTTGTCTATCACCAGTAAAAGATCGTCTGCAAATGCTTCTACTTTTATCTTTGTCCCTCCGCATGTGGCTCCTGTAAATAGCGTTGTTTGTGTCAAGTATCTAAGCAGTGGATCTATTGATAGATTAAACAACAGTGGTGAAAGGGGGCAGCCTTGTCTAGCCCCTCTAAATAAGTCTATGTTGGGAGTATTAAGGCCGTTGACTGTGAGAGTCGTGGTGGCCCTTGTGTGCATTGTGTCTATATAGTTCATAAAAATCTGTCCAAAGCCTCTTTTTTCCAGCAGTCTGTTTAAATATGGCCAGGCCATTTTATCAAAAGCTTTTTCTGCGTCCAGACTCAGCAGCATTGTAGTCTGGCTCTCGGGGTTTTGTGCTATGACCGTCGCCGCTATGGCGGCTCTGATGTTTTTTAAAGCACTTCTCCCTTGTGTAAAGCCTTTCTGTGCTGGATCTAGTATGGACGGGAGGATTAGCTGGAGTCTGTCGGCTAGTATTTTGGACAGGAATTTATAATCGCAGTTTAACAGCGCTATTGGTCTGTAGGATTTTGGTTCTGTCTGGTCTTTGCCCGGTTTGGGGAGTAGTATCGTTCTTGATACTCCAAAGTCCTCTGCTTGTGTGTCGTTTTTGTATATTGTGTTGTACAGTTGGGTCAGTACTGGCACCATATCTGTTATTAGTATTTTATAATATTCCGTCGAGAATCCGTCGGGGCCTGGTGTTTTTCCCCCTAGTGCCCTCGAGATCGCCCCTCTTACTTCTTCCTCCCGTATGTCAGCGTCTAGTAAAGATGTTTGTTCTTCTGTTAGTTTTGGTAGGTTCACAGATTCTAGGAAACTGTTTATGTCCTGCATGTTTGTTGGTTCTGCCCTGTATAGGTTTTCAAAGTATTCGTGTAGTATTTGAGTCACTTCTTCTTGTTTTGTTGTGAGGTTATCTCCATTGGCGTGTCTTAGTGCCAATATTGGTTTGTGTGGTTGTTTTTGTTTAGCCAGGTTGGCTAGCAAGCAACCTGTCTTGTTGCCCCACCTGTAGAACTTGTTTTTTGTTAGTTGTGTTTGCCAGTGTGCGTGTGTATGTACGAATGTGTTTAGTAAATGTTTTGCTGTGAGGAAGGTTTGATATGAATTATCGTCATGGGAGTTCATATGTTCTTTTTGTGCCTCCAGGAGGGAGTGATGTAATGTCTCGAATTCTGTTTGGAATTTTTTCCTCCTATGGGACAGGTAGCTTATGATATGGCCCCTCATCACTGCCTTCGAAGCTTGCCAAAATAGGTTTATGTCCTCTATATGGGCCCTATTGTCGTCTGCGTAATTATTCCAGTTTATTTTCAGGTATGCCCTGAAATCCTCTGATTCCCACAAAAATGAGGGGAATCTCCATATTTTGGTTAGCCTTCGCGGGGCTATCAGTTGTAGTTTCATTGTTATCGGTGCATGGTCACTGAGGGATATTGGGTGGATTATTGATTGGTGGTGATATTCAAAAGTGCTGTTTGATATCAGGAGAAAGTCTATGCGTGAAAATGAATGGTGTGCATTGGAGCAGCACGTGTATTCTTTATTGGTGGGGTTCAGGAGTCGCCACGGATCACATAAGCTGAGTTGTTCTTTTAGCGTTAGTAATGCATGTGTGATTGAGGTTGTTTGGGTGGATGGCCCTGTTCTGTCCAGTATTTCGTCTTGTACGCTGTTAAAGTCTCCTCCCATGATTATTCTATCGTTTAGATACGGTTGTAGTTTTTCTATTAGCGTGGCACAGAATGCCGGTTGATTTGTGTTGGGGCCATATACGTTCACCAAGGTATATATTTGTTCTTCCATTTTGATTCTCATTATTAGATATCTGCCCTGCGGGTCGGCTATATTTTGTAGTATTACATGTGGTGTGTTTTTCCTAATCAAAATGGCTACTCCTCGTGATGCTGATGTATGGGAGGCTGTATAACATGCGTCTATCCAAGGTGCTTTTAGTTCCCCTTTTCCCTCTTTTTTCCAGTGTGTTTCCTGTAAAAACACTATATCTGGTTTATATCTTTTTAAATGTGTGAGTACTTTTTTTCGTTTAATGGGTGTGTTTAGTCCGTCTACATTCCAGGACAGTATTTGTATCGTGGAGGGTGTTTGATATTCAGTTGTCTCTAAGTCTGTGGGCATATTGGTATGTGTCGGTTATAATTACCGTGGTTTTTGCCTCTTTGTTGTCGTCACATCCTTCGGTCCCAGCGAGCCGTGGATGCAACTGGGTGTTGATTGTGCCATGCCTGCGGGGCTCTCCGATCCTCCTTTCGGTCCGTTTTCTAAAGGTCAAATGGGTCAGAAAAAAAATAGAAAACATAAAAAACATGAAAAACATAGTTATAAACATATAAACTTTCAGTATTGAATTCTTTTTCTTTTGCATAACGGGTGCCACATCCACGATGTTTCGAACAGGGTCATAATAAAGAGCAACTATGCAGTTCCTTTTTTCCCCATCTTTCTCATCCCTGTTCTCCGTCTTCTTCCATGCGCAGATGTCTTCTGGCTTCCTCCGGGGTGTTGAATATTAGAGATTTATTGCCATCTTGGATTCGGAGCTTTGCCGGATATAGCAATTGGAAGCGTGTGTTTTGTTCATGTAAGGCCTGGCAGATTGGGGTAAATAGTTTGCGTTTTTGTGATACTGCCACTGAAAAGTCCTGGAACAGTAAGATCTTTGATCCTTGTATTATTAGTTCTCCTTGTCGTCTGTAAGCTTGTAAGATTGTTTCTTTTGTTGCCCAATGCATGTATTTTGCTATCACTGGGCGAGGTCTATTTCTGTTGTTACGCCCCTCCCCCGGGGGGCCAATTCTGTGAGCTCTTTCTATTGTTAGAGGGTCTTTAGGTATGTCGAGCTGGAGTACTTGTGGTAGCTCAGTAGTTAGGTAGGTTATAAGCTGGTTATTGGTTACTGTCTCAGGTATTCCCACAAAGCGAAGATTATTACGGCGATGTCTATTTTCTAGGTCGTCGATTTTCTCCCGAAGCATTTCGGTTTCTGACTGATTTCTTTGTAGCGAGGCTTCCAAGCTTGCTATGGTTTGTTCTGTATTCTGGGTTTTCGCTTCTAATTCCGTCAGCCTTTGGGTGTTGTCCGTGATTTGGGATAATGCTGAATTTATGGATTTATGCAATGCCTCTAATCTGTTATCAAATAGGGGGAGAAGCATTTTTGACACCTCTTGTGCCACCAGTGTTGCCTGGGTTATGTCCATGTTGTTATTCATTGGTTGGTCATTAGTTTGTATGGCGGAAGTGTCCATTGTCTCGTGGTCGGTGTCTGGTAAGACCGCGGTACATGGTGGGGGGGTTCTTCGAAGGGGATGTAGGTTGGTGTGTGCTTTTGCTTTCTCTTTCTTTGATGTTTTTGGCAGCTTTGTTCTTTTGTTGTCCTCCCATAGATGTTTTGTCTGTGTTTGGCTGGCGTGTTGCCCTTGTTGAGGTGCCCGCGTTTTTTTCGTTTAGATATTTGTCCATGTTTTTTTTTTTGTTTTTTTTTTAAGTCGAGTGGTTATGCGGGTTGATTTGCTGAGATGTCTTCCCTGTTCTTGAGGTTTTTCTGGTTTTATTGCAGTTTAATTTTGTTGTGGATGTGGCTTATCTTTCATTATCTATTGCTCCATCTCTGTTTGTCTGGGGTCTTTGGTTCGCTCCGCGACTAATGTTCCTGCTGGTTTCGTTTTGTCGCTTTTATCTCCCCCACTCCTGTTTTTGGTGTACTTTAATTATTCTGTTTTGTGCTGTCTGGGCTTTCTCTCCCCTCTTTTCCTTATTTCCCCCCCCCCCCCTGTTGCTGTTTTGTTCTTTAGGGATTTGTCAGGGGTTAAATTCGAATGATAGTCCCTTGGGATCTTTTCTGTGGTATGTACTGGGTTTTGTGTTTTTCTTGAGGTTGGGATGGGGCTCGTGTGGTAGTTATGGTTGCCCACTGTTCTTGGGCTGTTTCCCCCCCCCCCCCTCTCTCTCTTTGAAGGGGATCTCTGTGCCTCTGTTGCGTTCTGGGGCCCTCTCTGCAGCGTTGGTGTGGCTGTGTGGTGTCTTCACACTTCTTTGCTGCCTCTCGGCTCCTTCCCCTGCCTGGTGTAATGGGCGGGGCTTATTGTGGGCATCGCTGTCGAAATTTAGGCTGTGGCTTCTGCTGCCGCTAGGCCGCTGCGTCCCCACAGGTTTTCGGGGGGGGTCGCCGGTTCAGGGGGGGGTTTCTCCGGTTGTCCGGGTGCTCTCCCGGGCTATTCTCCCCGTGCGGAGCTGGGCTATGTCTGTCACGGCCCGGGTGTTGTGGCGCGATGCCCGCTGCTGCCCGCTTTGGTGTTCCGGTGGGGTATCTACTCTCGGGGGGTCTCCCCTAGTCCTCTATGGCTTCCCGAGGTCTTCCCCCCTCTCGCGGCTCTTACCGGGCTTGGTCGCGGTTCTCGCGGCCGGAAATTTAGTCCGCGGCTTTGGGCGCGTCCAGGCCGCAGTGTCCCCGGCGCTCCCGGTATGTCTTGGGCGGGGGCCGATGGGTCTGCAGACCTTACCGGAGATCTTCGGCGGAGGTAAGGTCCCGGCTGGCTATGGGTTGGGCGTCCCGTTTCCTCGCCTCTGTGCCCCGGTTCTCCTTTCCCGCGGTCCGCGTTTGGAGGTTCACGGAGGATCTTCCGGGCCCCTTGCCGGTGTTGGGACTTCTGCCTAGCAAGCAGGGGAGATGTCCGTCCCTGCAGCTGCTTTTTTGTGGGTCACTAGAGGGTCCCGGTGTCTCTGGGAGTTGTGTCACGCAGGAGCTCTGAGAGACACGTCCTGCTTCCTCTGTGTCCTGGGCGGAAGTCCGTGTTGTTAGCTTTTATAGTCGGGGGATAGTTCAGGTATACACGCTGACTTTTATAGTCGGAGGGATAGTTCTGGTATACACACTGACTTTTATAGTCGGAGGGATAGTTCTGGTATACACACTGACTTTTATAGTCGGGGGATAGTTCAGGTATACACGCTGACTTTTATAGTCGGAGGGATAGTTCTGGTATACACGCTGACTTTTATAGTCGGAGGGATAGTTCTGGTATACACGC
Organism: Eleutherodactylus coqui; assembly: GCF_035609145.1. NCBI lineage: Eukaryota > Metazoa > Chordata > Amphibia > Anura > Eleutherodactylidae > Eleutherodactylus > Eleutherodactylus coqui. The sequence continues at coordinate 26,574 of NW_027101735.1, forward strand.
TGACTTTTATACTCGGAGGGATAGTTCTGGTATACACGCTGACTTTTATAGTCGGGGGATAGTTCAGGTATACACACTGACTTTTATAGTCGGAGGGATAGTTCTGGTATACACGCTGACTTTTATACTCGGAGGGATAGTTCTGGTATACACGCTGACTTTTATACTCGGAGGGATAGTTCTGGTATACACGCTGACTTTTATAGTCGGAGGGATAGTTCTGGTATACACGCTGGCTTTTATAGTCGGGGGATAGTTCTGGTATACACGCTGACTTTTATAGTCGGAGGGATAGTTCTGGTATACACGCTGATTTTGTAGCCTAGATGAGCTGTGAATTGAGGTGAATATATATTTTGGCAAGTAAGTCAATGGACCTAAAAGAGGAGTCAAGGCAGGAATTACCTACTTGGGGCTAATGCCCACGGATGGATTTCTGCCGCGTTTCATGAACCCAATAGCTTACTGCCTTTAAATGTTCACGCAGCATGAAATAAATCGTGGCATGTTCTAATTGCGGAAAAACGCGCAGCCGGCGTCCATTGCAGTCAATGGAAGCCATGCATCACGTGATACTTCCGCTGTGAGCACAGCGGAAGTATCGCATGATTACGCGGTTTTTTTTCAGCCTCACTGCGGCTGTAGATCGCTGCGCCTATGTGAGTCCTAAAGAATATTTAACATTAAGCAAAAACTAGTGCCAGATTCTTGACAAGCACACACGCTAGCGCTAATCTCTGCGCCAAAACTATGCCAAATGATTGTGCCCCAATACCTTTACCTTACTTATATTTGTTACTGTATTACTTACTTTCAACAATTTGTTTTCAGCCTAAAATGGAACAATTTTGAGAAACAGCTGGAAGTGTACGCATCTATTGCCGACTTGTCAAAGGGAGGAAGGATTGGAATAGAAGAGTTTGCCAATCATCTCAAGCTGCCGGTGTCGGATCTACTAAGAGAGCTGTTCGCACTGTTTGACCGGGTAAGTCTTATATTATAAGGCTTACTATAAGATGTCACAACTTGAGACGTGTAACTTTTGGGAACTTGGTAGCATATAGTGTTAGGCTGAAAAATGACTTGTGTCCATCTAGTTCAGCCTGCTATCCTGCAATGTTGATCCAGAGGAAGGAGAAAAACCTAATGAGGCCGAAGCCAATTATACTCACTTTAGGAAAAATATTCCTTCCCAACTCCAATCTGGCAATCAGAATAATCCCCGGGTCACCGACCCTTCTGAAGTAATCAGTGACTATAACATATTATATTGTAACACCCAAGAAAGGCGTCCAGGCCTCTCTTGTACGCTTATCATGTTCACCATCACTACATGCTCAGGCAGAGAGTTCCATAGTCTCACTGCTCTTACAGTAAAGAACCCCCTTCTATGTCGGTGTAGAAACCTTCTTTCCTCTAGACGTAGAGGGCGCTCTGTTGGCACAGTCCTGGGTATAAACAGATGATGGGAGCGATCTCGGTATTGTCCCCCGATATATTTATACATAATTATTAGGTCGCCACCCCCCCCCCAACCGTCTTTTTTGCTAAACTAAATAACCCCAATAATAAAACTTCAGTCTTGTGCAAAACTCCACACTGATCATGATCATATTATATCTGTTTAATGGCCGAAGCTCATTTTTCCTGATATAATGCTCCAGTCCCCCTCTATAGACAGACATTGTCCTTGTATTCGGTAATTTCGGTGTTGTCATTGAAATAAATGGAATGCATGCATGTCCTCCATTTCTGTGGGGACAGTCAGGACCGCCATACTCAGGACTCGTGGGAACCCCAGTGGTTACACCCCACTGATCATAGAGTTACTCCCCATCTTCTGAGTAACTTTAGATCTCTTTATATCTTGGTACAACCCCTTAAAGCACATCCTCTGGTACTGGCCAAACAATGATGGCTGGACCGCTTTTTCGACTACCTGATGCATACTGTGTGCATGCAGATCTCACTGGCCAGAGCCGCTCATGTGGGCAGCACTAGTCAATCACAGCAGGCGTAGTGTCTTAGGGATCCGGCACACGGACGTATTAACACGTGTGGATAAAATGTACATGTGCAAAATGCAGAGACGCATGGGTTCGTACACATTATCCTTTTTTGCGTGAGCAGAAGTCTATGCGGGGTGGACAAATGTACAATGGGATCCGTGAAAGAATGCGCATTTAAATCAGGGCGGGCGTGTATCTTGTGCCCATGTGAAGATGCTCTGTGCATGCAAACACGCTCACAAATGCCTTGTGCTAGCAAAAACGCATACGCCCGTGTGAAGCCACCCTTAGACTCAGGCCTCATTCACACGGGTGTATTTGCGCTCCAGATTACGCGCTTAAGGGTGCCCACCCACTAGCGTTTTTTTACTGCGAAATTCGCAGCGTTTTTTTTTTTCTGCAGGGGTCTTTGGGCTATGGGACATGCAAAGCTAAAATCGCAATCGCGATATCGCGGTAAATCGCGATTTTTACATTACAAGTCCCATAGACCCCCTGCAGAAAAAAAAACCCTGCGAATTTCGCAGTGAAAAAAAACGCCAGTGGGTGGGCACCCTTATACGGATAGCATAAACGCCATTGATTTGTATTAGGGCAATCAGACTTGTGTTTTTCACACGTGTATTTTACATGCGTGAAAAAAAAAAACGCAGTACGTCCGGTTATGGTCTGTATTACTGATCGAAATTGTTCATTCAAATCAATTAAATTCAGTGAATCTGTGTGAGATTTTTGCGCTTTTTTTTTTTTTGTGTGTGTGTGAAAAATTGTAGTTTTATACACCTGCAAAGAAAACCACAAGAAAGACCAAATACAGAGTGAGGGCGGTTCCAGATGAGTGCGGGCACAACTACACTCGGCAGTACGGAGCTGCGGTGCGCCTGAACGAGGGGAATTTCTTCCCATTCGTTGGGTTTTCAAACTCCGCATCCGAGTGCAGGAGTTTGAAAATAATCACGAGAAGTCTGATGATGGTTTTGTGGTGCGACTAGCTTCCCCCCTCATGTGAAAGCTCCCTAAGGGCTCCTGCACACTGGCGATCGCGATATCGTGGCAAAATCGCTACTTTTTTCCCCGCAATTTTTTTGAGCATCAGCGCTGCTTTTTTTCCCAAAAACATGGCTGCCGTTCGCGATTTATGAGTCAATTGGACTTTCTAATGTTAAAAAGTCATCGCATGGAAATCACAAGTTGGTGCTTTGCAATGTGATAAAAAGGAGGCGCCATAGGGAAACATGGGAGATAAACAAAGCGCAGAAAGATAGAACACGCCGCTATTTTTTTTTCTTGCAACATCGAATGAGTGAAAACATTGAAAATGTTCTAATTTTGACGCCACATAGACTTTTATGGGAGACTATGCGAGCCAACCGGCAAAGGGAGGGGGGACGGTGTTTAACATCCCTGTGGGGATAAAGGGAGTCCCTACGGGGATGTTAATCTCTTTCCCCCTTCCTTTGCCGATGAAGGTCGTCCCAAGCTGCAGGGATTCCCTTCATCCCTGCGGGGATTCCTTTCAGTGAGGTAGATGGGAGATGCGATGCGAGAGCTCACCCAAAGATAGGACGTGCCGCGATGCGGGAAAACATCGCTCATGTGTATGAGCCCATTCAAAAGAATGGACTTCACATCCGTGCGTGTTTTGTACGCATTGCATCACACAGAAATTGCACAAGTTTCTCGTTCGTGTGAATAAAGCCTTAGGCCTCATGTCCACGGGGAAAATCAGGCCCGCTACGGATTCTCCATGTAGAATCTGCAGCGGGTCCCTCCTGCCCCGCGGACATGAGGGCTGAAAATAAGAATAAATGAGAATTAACTCACCTCCCATCCGCTCCGTTTCTTCTCTTCGCCGCGGTGTCATCTTCTCTGCGTCGCGGCCGGATCTTCTTTCTTCGGCTCGGCGGATGCGCATGATGACGTCGGTGACGTGCCCCGCGCATGCGCCGTCCCGAAGAAAAAAGATCCGGCCGCGACGGAGAGAAGATGGCGCCGCCGCGAAGAGAAGAAACGGAGCGTGTGAGTAAATTCCGAATTTTGTCTCCCGCGGATCCGGACGGCTTCCATAGGCTTCAATAGAAGACCCGCATGAAAATGGAGCATGGTCCAGATTTTTTCATGCTCCATTTTTTTTTAAATCACTTTTATTGACGATCCGCGGGTATTTATCTACCCCGCGGGTGGTCAATGCATCCCTATGGGGTGCGGATCCGCGGGCAGGAGAAGAGTTAAAATCCGCTGCGGATTTTAATTCTTATTTTGCCCGTGGACATGAGCCCTTAGAGATCAGTGAGGGCTCTTTCACACGAGTGCTTTTGCGCGCTGAGAATCGGCCGTGGGAACTGCAACCACTGGTCAATTTCACTGCTGGTTGTGTCCCTCTCAGGTGTGAACAGGGCCGCCAGTGCAGAAAAGGACACTTACCTGCGCAGGAACGCTCACAAGACGAAGTGATTGCGCTCCATTTTAGAGTGAAAATGCGTCACACACTCGCGTGATTGCGTCACGCGCGTGTGAAGGAGTGCTAAGGGCTTTACATGGGCGTATGCGTTTTTGCACGCAGTGAACAATTTTTTTTTTACGTGTATTTTACTGTCATTTCTGTGTCACAGGGCCTATTCATTTGCGTGCTGCAAACGAGCCCTCCCCGACTTAAATGGGTATTTACCCTAGTGAGTTCCAGGTGTGTTATTTTTCTCGTGGAATTGAACAGCGTATTGCACGCACATTTGCGCACTCCCTATAGACTTTAAATGCACACAAAAGTAGAGCATGCAGCGGTTTTTTCGCATTTGGGCAAAAAAAAAAAAAGGAAATGAAAACCAATCCATTGAAATCAATGGGTTTTATTCTCTGCGTATTGTGCTCAGAAATTTTGCGCATGCTAACACACGCGTGTAAATGTCCATGTGCAGGAACTCCTGGCTTCACATGGTTGTGTTTGCGTGCGCATTTACGCAGCGAATAGAACCCTGTAGATTTCAATGGGTTTGTTCACAAATGCGCGTTTTCACAATTCACGCAAAAAAATATGCAACATACTCTATTTTGCGGCATTTTTGCACACCAAAAGTCCCCATAGAAGTCAATGGGGATACACAAATATGCATGTGATATGCCAGGAGGTGCGTGATACGCTGCGTAATTGCGCAGGAAAGGAACGCATCCAGAACTCGTTAGACTAATTTCAATAGCTGGGAGCAGCGGTGGGTATTTTTCTGAATGCACAAAAGCCAGCAAAATATCTGCAGATGCGAATACACATACGCGGGCAAGCGCAATATCGCTATTAGAAAATCGGACTGATATCGCACTCATAAAGCTGCTTTCATACAAATGTTTTCTCGCAGATAAACTTCGCCCACAAATCGCCGCCATGTGAAGCATTGGACTGCAATGCATTCATTCACACGGGCGATTATTACCTCCCCTCCCGCACAGCATCAAAATGCTGTATGTAACACACGGTGAACGGAGGCAATAAAAATCTATGGACTTTCACTCTTCCATTCACACCTGCGTGTGGTCACTGCGTATTGACACGCAGGAGAAATTGCAACTTGTTCTATTTCTCCGCGTATCAAACGCAGTCCTTGAATTGGGTGCATATGAAACGCTGTCAATAGAGAACAGGGCGGGTATTTCAAAAGGAAAAATAAAAACCACACTGTACATGTCCGTGACATCAGATTCGCAGCCCTACACAATCTCTGCCAGCAGAGTGTATGGGCGTACAATTTTGGAGTATACTTACAGTGTTGTACGCATATGCCCATGTGAATTAGCCCTAATAGCGCGATGACAGCTCTGGAAAAAAACTACTAAGAATCTACATAGATTCAGGCCTTGTTCACACGAGCGTGGTTTTAGTGCAGAATAGGCGCGTGGAAAAAAAACCTCATGTAATAGAATCAATGGTTTCCTATAGAAGCGTTTAGCTGAAGGAAATCTAGACACGCAACAAACCTTTAAAAATAGGAGATGCACCGTCGCAATACACGCATCTAAGGTCTGTAGTGCGTGAAAAGATAGGACTTGACCTATCTTTGGTGCGTGATGTATGGGAGTTTCCATAGACTCCTGTGGTAGCTGGATAACACGCAACACGCAGCTCCAATCGTGTGAATGGGCAATTTCACTGCTAATTAAGCTGGAGACTTGATAGCTGGAAATCGCCCGTTCACGCTATTTTTTGAGCAGTTAGTCGCAATTTTTTTACGCGCCTTATCTGCACTAAAACCACGCTCGTGTGAACGAGGCCTAAGAACAACATTGCCTTTGTTATTTTAGCAGGGATGAGTGGGTCTAAGTATACATCAGGGTCATCAGTAATACCTACCGCGTTTCCCTGAAAAGAAGACCTACCCCAATAATAAACCCTACCCAGATTTAATTTTTGGGAGGCAAGGGGGTTGTTTGAAGTATAATCCCTCCCTCGAAAATTAATCCTAGCTACAATACATGGGGGGAAAAAAAGCAATATTCACCTAGTAGACGGCATTTGGGTCCCTCTTGCTGGGCTGCAGCGCTGTTGCAGGCTTTCGTGTAGTCCTGAACGCCGCCAGAGCATTTCTTCCTGGTAGCAGGGCTTGAATACTCCGCCTCCAGCCAGTGATTGCTCTGATTGGTTCATTGAGCACCGCATCAAGCAATCAGAGCCGGCGTTCGATTAACCAATCACAGCCATTCAATGATGTCATTCAATGAATGGCTGTGATTGGCTATAATCAAGTGCCAGCTCTGATTGGCCGACGTGGTGCTCGATGAACCAATTAGAGCAATTGCTTGCTAGAGGCGGGGTATTTAAGCTCCGCTACCAGGAAGTAATGCTCTATCAGTGTCCAGGAGTCCACGGAGGCCTGCAGCAGGGCCAGAGACCAGCGTGAGGGACCCGAACACAATCTACTAGGTGAGTATTATAAGACACCCCCTGGAAATAGTGTGTCTTTTGGGGCAAAAATTATATAAGACAGTGTCTTATTTTGGGGGAAACACGGTACATATTCTGTTTTATACAGTTGCATCATCACTAATGTAAAGATATAAAAAGTCAATCTAGTATGACCAATTATCATGGAGTGTTTGTAATGTCAGAGAAGAAGGCAAAAATGTTATTCTGTGAGGCAATTACAATAAGAGTCTTTTTACTATAATTTATATGGCAAGAAGAATATAGCCATTAATTAGTTACCTACTAGAGATGAGCGAGCATACTCGTCCGAGCTTGATACTCGTTCGAGTATTAGGGTGTTCAAGATGCTCGTTACTCGTAACGAGTACCACGCGGTGTTCGGGTTACTTTCATTTTCTTCCCTGAGAAAGTTGCGCGCTTTTCTGGCCAATAAAAAGACAGGGAAGGCATTACAACTTCCCCCTGCAACGTTCAAGCCCTATACCACCCCCCTGCAGTGAGTGGCTGGCGAGATTAGGTGTCACCCGAGTATTAAAATCTGCCCTCCCGCGGCTCGCCACAGATGCCTTCTGACATAAATCAGGGAAAGTGCTGCTGCTATAGGGAGACCGTTAGGAGTTATTTTAGGCTTCAAGAACCCCAACAGTCCTTCTTAGGCCATAGAAATCGCAGATCGCACCTATGTGCGATCTGCGATTCCTGTTCTCTTCTCTATATGCGCTTAATGGGGCCGGCGGCAGCAGCGCCGACCCCATTGAGAACATATAGAAGACAAATCATTCTTCTCTGCACAGCTGTAACAGCTGTGGCAGAGAAGAACGATGTTTGCCCATTGAATTCAATGGAGCCGGCAATACAGCAGGTTCCACTGAAAGCAATGGGCTGCCGGCGATCGCGGGATGAATTGTCGGGAAGCGCTTAAATATATAAGCCCTTCCCTGCAATTCATCCAGAAATGTGTTACAATAAAAATATATACCGGCGTATAAGGCGACGGGGCGTATAAGACGACCCCCCAACTGTCACCTTATACGCCGGGAATACAGCAGAGCAAAGAATAAAACTCATTACTCACTTCACCGGTGCTTCTGCGGTGCTCCTGCAGGCTGTCGCTCCCTCCTGGTCCCCGGCAGAGCATTGCTTTCTCTACGAAGGGCTTTAAATCCCCGCCTCCAGAAACACACGTGCCTTCAGCCAATCACAGCCAATGACAATGATGTCATTGAATGGCTGTGATTGGCTGAAGGCACGTGTGTTTCTGGAGGCGGGGATTTCAACCACTGCGTCCAGAAAGCAATGCTCTGCCGGGGACCAGGAGGGAGCGACAGCCTGCAGCAGCACCGCAGAAGCATCGGTGAAGTGAGTAATGATTTTTATTCTTTGCTCCGCTGTATTCCCGGCGTATAAGGTGACAGTTGGGGGGTCGTCTTATACGCCCCGTCGCCTTATACGCCGGTATATATTTTTATTGTAACACATTTCTGGATGAATGAAAACCTTAGCGAGCATCGGCGATATACAAAAATGCTCGGGTCGCCCATTGACTTCAATGGGGTTCGTTACTCGAAACGAACCCTCGAGCATCGTGAAACGTTCGTCCCGAGTAACGAGCACCTGAGCATTTTGGTGCTCGCTCATCTCTATTACCTACGCAAAGTATTGCGGATAATGTATTACTAAGACAAAGAAAGGTAAAACTATGCTCTCATTACTAGGCCTGTTTAGTACATCCCATGACTTTTATTTTGCTTGGCAGAAGCCGCCTGGCATTGGTTGCTTCAGTTCAGCTATTTTCTACTTTCACAAAGCAATTTCCATGTTTTTTTATTAATAATAATTTATATAGCGCCAACTTCTACTGCAGCACTTCACAAGCTGTAAAACTAAATCAAAATTGAATAATGACTGAGGGCGCTGCTCTCAAGACTTACAATCTATAAGAAAATTGGGGTGACACGAGGAAAAAGGGTTTGTTCTGTACAATTGTCCATGTTCTTCCAAATAGTGTAGTATAAATAAAGCTGTATGGGCCGATCACCAGCCGGTATCTGCATATCCATGTGGCAGCAATAATGCATTGGCATGCTGTTTTTTTTTTTCTATCACTGAGAAAAAAACTATTCATATATACAAATCTAAATTGTCCACGGTGTTGCGGTATCCTGTGGCGAAGCCCTGCCGCGGGAGCCGCCGCCCGAGAGCAGGGGCTGCTGCCGAATCTCCGCCGGTCAGCCCTATCTGATAGATAGGCTGACTGCGGAGAATCGAGCCAATTCACAGCATGCTACGAATTGCCCGCCGCGAGCAGAGAATCGCAATGATTCTCCGCTCGTGGACAGGGGGCCGGCGCTTTCCATAGCAGTGGCTATGGAAAGCTTCAGAGGACGTGATTCACCGGCAAATCACGCCCGTGGACAGGCACCCTAAATCTCATTAAAATATTGTAGTGCGAGCCAGTGTTGAATGCTAACACAAGGATGGATGGACACTGATAACAAAAACATTAGAAACAATTGGCTGAAGGGAGAGAAAGTACTCGTACTCAACAAAAATAGGAACTCTTCCTCTTCTAACCCAATCGTCACTAGCAAAAGTCCAAAAACCCAACAGATCACATTGCATTCTCATTCACACCACATGGCATGTGAGTGTAAGACCATTTTTTTAACGATCTCATAGAAACTAATTGGTGATTCCATGTGAGGAATTGTCCAAAGATTTCTCAATCTCGCAGCATCGCTGAGAGAAAAACACATTGAAACCAATGCGCACATTGAATAATACACATGAAAATAGAACATGCTGTATATTTTTTTAGGGGGAAAATGAAATGCGCACGCAAAATACACTTGTGAGCGAACCCATTAAAATCAATGGGTTCTATTCACTGCGTGTTGCATACACTGCGCAAATGTGCTTGTGTGAATAAGCCCTTAGTTTGAGGAACTAAATATACTGTAGACAGAGGGGACAGGACTGAAACCTTTAATTACATTAAACAGGTTGTGTTGCCGTGACAACATCCTTTAAAATGAAAATGGCGCAGTGATCCGGTTTGCCTTCTGAAACCCCCAGTGATCCACAGTTAGCTCTAGGGGAAGTTGTGGCCAGCCATATAGGTCCTTCTGTAGTATTACGACCAGCGTAGTTCGTACCGCTCTGCTTTGGCCCATTAGTGAGGGCTGTCACAAGTGGAAGGTCCCCATTTTATGATGTCCCGTAGGACATACGGGAAGGCTCCAACCAAACCCTTGAAGGGATTGAATGATAGTTGGTTCTCTTTCTACAGCTGGTAAACCAAAAATAAGGGGGGGCACAAGGTAACTTTAGAAGATCAGAGAAAATTGTTTTACACTGAAAAAAACAGCTTCCTCCCCATGTGATAAGCACTTTACCAAGGGTGTAAAAACATCAATGACAAACCCATCAAAAAGGACAGAAACCAAATCACAGGACTGATGGGGAAAACGGGGCAGACTAGTTGGATTCTGCAGCTGTATTTCTCTTCTGGCTAATCTGTGTGTTGGAGTATTTTCTGTATATTTCATGGCTACGGTTTCATGTCTATTAAAAAGTCCATGTTTAGCCTTTTTACCCAATCACCTTGCTTTAATCCATTCGACTTTTAGTTTTATTTAGAGCGATATAGCTTTCTATTTATGGAGAGTCCGGCTGCTTTTTCCATATAATATACCTAATGATAACCTGAAGGTTTGGGTGACCTTTGTTTCTAATGTGGTAATACCTGTTTAATCTGGACCTTCCATCTGTTGTCTGGGCAACCTTCACACATTGCTTTAGGCCTTCAGGCAGGTAGGTTTTTTTCCTTCTAGGTAATGTGCATTTCCTTTTCTTCAAGCATTAGAGACATACCGAGTCGCGCACTGAAGTATCAGGCGGGCATAAATTCCATAGTGCAAAAAGAATCCTAGACTGTGATGCACAAGGTAGGACTGACACCTTTACATAAGCCACCACGGCTGAAAGTGTCTGTATGTAACTCATGGGTACGCCCATCCTATGCACAGGCCCTATTGGAGTGTAATGGGGGTCTGACCATGTAGACTGGGTGGTGGATGGAACCGGGTCCAGAAGTAGGAATATTCTAGAGGTGGATAAAACATACCTGCAGATGGCAGGGGCTCACTGAGCAAACTTTAATTGCTGCAGGCAGGTAATCACGTTTCGGTCAGGCTGACAGCCAGGGAAACGCTTTCATCTACCTCGGTAGGATGAAGATACAATCACCTGGTACACTTAATAAGGCCGGCTGCACAACCGTATTTGAATCGCGGAATCCGGAGCAGGCATCTGCAGCAAATAACTTCCATAGCATGTTATGGAAAAGCGCTTTTTCTGCACACGAGCGGAAATCAATCGTGATTTGTTTCCGCTTGCGGTGGAAAATTTGCAACATTCTCTATTTTTAAACAGATTCTGCGCGAACGGCTTCCATTGAAGACGGCGAGCCATGCAGGCCATCCGCTGTACAGAAGAGAAGAAGAAATGAGAGATACGTGTGAACGCTGGCCGGGAACAGGGTGCCCGCAGTGGAATCCGCAGTACAGAAGAGAAGAAATGAGGTACGCGTGGATGCCAGCTGGGAACAGTGTGCCCACAGAGGAATCCGAACTGCAGAAGAGAAGAAATGAGGTACGTGTGGATGCCAGCTGGGAACAGGGTCTCGGCAGCGGAATTCGCACTACAGAAGAGAAGAAATGAGAGATACCCGTGAATACTGGCCGGGAACAGGATGCTCGCAGCGGAATCTGCTGTACAGAAGACAAGAAAAAAAAGAGACTTGCGTGTGGGTGCCAGCCAGGAACAGGGTGCCCGCAGCAAAATCCACAGTACAGAAGAAAAGAAGGAATGATGGGTACCCGCAGATGCCGGCTGGGAACAAGGTGCCCGCAGCGGAATCCGAGGTACAGAAGAGAAGAAGAAATGAGACGTATGCGTGGATGCCAGATGGGTAAAGGTTGCCCACAGCAGAATCTGCAGTACAGAAGAGAAGAAGGAATGATGGGTACCTTTAACCCTTTCCAATCCACTGTCTGACATCTGAAGACATTATGATTTAAGGCTATACAGCTCCGATGTTGAAAGACGTCAGTCGGGGTTGTCTTACTGTATATTGCCAGCCCTTTCTGCTGTCGGAGCCTATCCAACATGTCAACTAATTCAGTACTAGCTTTAGCCAGCAGATAGCGCCGTTTATATAACGGCAGAAAAAGAGTAAGCAACCTAGGAAAACCAGGATACAAATTGGATTGAAAAGGGTTAAATGCCAGCTGGGAACAGGGTGCCCGCAGCAGAATCTGACCCGCTCGTGTGCAACCAGGCTAAGTCATGACTCTGCGAAGCGACACATAAAGAGGTCAGGTCTGCTGGACTTCACGCCGGACTACTGCAAACAGCAGTGCGTCTTCTCTATTTACACTACTGCATACTTTGCGAAAAGCTTCACTCCTAGAAACTCAGTACCCCATGCTGTGACGTCCGCCCCACTGATATACCTCGCCGGGCAACGCCAAGTCTCTTAAGTCCTGGACTCTTCTCAGCTACATGTAAAGAGGTCTGCTGGACTTCACGCCGGTTAACCACAGGCAGCAGTGTGTCTTGTCCTCCATGTACATTACTTTGTACTTCGCTAAAAGCTTCACCGAAAGAAACTCCCCATGCTGTGATGTACATCTTCCTTATATACCCCACCGGGCAACAAATTCAACTTCCTTTTCACTTACAGCAGGGTCTCGCCAGCCTGCAATTCTGTGGTGGAAGTCCAGTATTCCTATATTTTGGATCGGTGGGCCTTGGCAGTAGACAGTTATCAATTTAACATTCTGTATACATACTTCTGTCTTGCTACAAATATAGTTCATGACAGTTGTGCAATAAGTACTTCCTACATATGAAAGTATCTGTTTTTCATAACTCTGCTGACAAAGATGGAATTTAGCCCGTAACCAACATGTATAAATATATTTGACTGTCCAGCTGCATGCACTAATACGGAACTAGGAATCAGACATGGACAACCGCAGAAATTACCCAAGCAATTTTACTGGAAACGTATGCAAATAACATGGGAGGTTTGTGCAATTTATAGTTCATGATGTAACATCCAATCATATCGAAGGAACCCCACGTGGCTCCAAGACAACCCACTCATTTCATCCACCACCTGATGGCCAATCACAGATGACCGGAGGATGGAAGAATTGCAAGATGCTTATCCAATAATTAAACAATACGTTGTATGCATGTAATCTTTGACCTGCCCAGATAGGCGGATTTGTTAAACTCTTAAAATAGGCTACACGCCGATCATTAAAGTTAGAATTGAGGAAGCTATGCATGCTGAACCTCGTGTCAGTGTGAAAAACTTCTTATGCGCATTATCAATTCAGAATTAATATGGAGGGCTGTAAACATTCCAAATTGAGTAAGCCGTGATTCCGCAAAGGAATTCTACGACAGTGGGGGCTCGTCCGGGATGTGATCGACAGGTTCCATAGAATTCGGACAGAAGACACGGACATATGCGACCTTGGACTTGGTGGGCCCAAAATATCATCAGAACACGGTGAGATAAATTAATTATCTATACCTGTGTGGCTAAGTTCAGGCTCGCCTATGTGCCGTGCCAGGCCGAATGATTTGGACCCGATCGACAGGTACTTCTTTAAAGGAGATGTCTCGAGGAAGCAGTTACATTTTTTTTTTGCCCAGTCCCCCCCATTAAGTACACATTACTAAGCCCCCCTGTAAATGACATTTCTAGCTGGTTTGTACTTACCGTTCCAGCGTTTCAGCAACTTATAAAAGTTTTCTCAAGATGGCCGCCGGCTCTTTCCCCGTCGCTCGCTGCAGCCCGACGTGCGCGCTCCCGAGACGCCGCCAGCTGTGTCTCCATGGCAACCGGACGCATCGCAGCCGCCGACCAGACGCCCCGCAGCCGCCGACCAGACGCCCACCGCCAGGCAGCAGGTAACCGGCGCTAGCCCCCGGCTCCCCAGCGCTAGACCCTCAGCCCAGGTGAAGGCCCCGGAGCCCAGCGCTAGGTTCCGGAGCCCAGCGCTAGTTCCCCCGGCCTAGCGGCAGCCCCCCCCCCGGCCTAGCGGCAGCCCCCCCCCCGGCCTAGCGACAGCCCCCCCGGCCTAGCGCTAGTTCCCCCATCACAGCGGCAGCCCCCCCCGGCCTAGCGACAGCCCCCCCATCGCAGCGGCAGCCCCCCCCGGCCTAGCGACAGCCCCCCCATCGCAGCGACAGCCCCCCCGGCCTAGCGACAGCCCCCCCATCGCAGCGACAGCCCCCCCGGCCTAGCGCTAGTTCCCCCATCACAGCGGCAGCCCCCCCCCCGGCGCAGCGACAGCCCCCCCCCCCCCGGCGCAGCCCGGCGCAGCGGCAGCCTCCCCATCGCAGCGACAGCCCCCCCATCGCAGCGACAGCCCCCCCGGCCTAGCGCTAGTTCCCCCATCACAGCGGCAGCCCCCCCGGCGCAGCGCTAGTTCCCCCCCGACCCATCACTTACCTGGGACGCTTCTCGGGGCTGCTGGGCTGGGCTGGGCTGGGCTTCTCCGCTGGGCAGCTCCAGTTTCTGCACCTTCCTCTAACAGAGGAAGGTGCAGAATGGCCGCTGCAGCGCGCTCCCGAGCAGTGACAGCTCGTCTGCGCATGCGCAGAAGAGCTGTAGCGGGGAGCACACTGAAGCGGCTCGTGCTGAATAGAGAAGACCGGACTGCGCAAGCGCGTCTAAAAAAGCAAGCTGCCAGCGAATTTAGACGGAACCATGGAGACGAGGACGCTAGCAACGGAGCAGGTAAGTGGAATAACTTCTGTATGGCTCATATTTAATGCACGATGTATATTACAAAGTGCATTAATATGGCCATACGGAAGTGTATAACCCCACTTGGTTTCGCGAGACCACCCCTTTAAGTCTCGATCACATGATAAGAACCTGTCATAAGATATAAAGGAATGTTTACATGCCTGTTGTCTTGAGAGTACTAGTTAATTGGTGACATCAATAGCTGCCCCCGGGAGGGCCTGTACGGGGTGTTTCCACTCCTGAGGGAGGAGGGAGCCGTTCAGGTGGCCTGTCGCAGAGACTCAGCAGTCCTGAGGCCCGTTTGGAGGGCCCAGGGAGGGAGAGACTGCCAGAGAAAAGTCTGATATGGGATTTCCGCTCCTGCTAGGCCTGCTTGTAGGGTCCGGGAGAAGGGAGCTATCAGACAGTATCCCGAGGGGCAGTGAGACTACGCCAGCCGTACTGGTGCTCTGTCTATTTGTGTGTGTCCACAAATATTTGTTTATTGTTTAAATGTCAACGAGTAGATCACTCCGTCTGAGGGTAGATTGATAAACTGTGTAGCGACAGAAATGCTAGAGACTCTAGGGCGGGGCATATTATGTCCGGCGTCTGAGGAGACTTTTATAATCATGTTGTTATATAGGAATAGTTTGTTTGTCTACAATATAGAATTAGTATCAGTCCTGCTCAACTGTGCCCGTAATTGTTTAGAAAGGAAAAAAAAAAAAAAAAGCTGCTAACTACATTTAAAAAGAGGAAGTGGAACTCTTAATAGAAGCGGAGCAATTCCTGTGCTGTAATAAATAACTACTGTTGGATGTTAAAACTACTAGTATGTCTTGTTATGTAACCTAATCTTTGTCATACGCCCGTCATAAATGTAAAAAGTTATATGCCACCCACATCCTGAGGGGGCTCTTAAGAATACAGACTGCGTAGCCCCACCATGCCCACAAGAAAATACTTCTATGTTTGCCAAGTCCCCAACAGCGTACATGTTAACAGACCCCCCTGCCTGCAATCTTCTGATTAACAGACCCCAATTCACTTGTAATCACATAGAATGTTAGGTGGTCACCGCTGTGACAGAAGTTACAACATAATATATGTGATTTATGCATTAGACGTTAGAATTTCTCTAAGTGTCAGAAAAGAGGAAGTGAAGGTGGGCTGCAATGGCGTCTGTATTAATATACAAAGACACCAGCTTAGTGAATAGAGAGAATTGCAGTACATTACCAATCAGATGGAGATGCCCGGCATCTAAGACTGCATCTGCCCGGTCGCCGGAAGTCTGACAAAATTGTTGTAAAAGTAAAAGTTAGCCTTATAATCCCAGCTGTTGCTGCACCAAGGTTATTCTCGTCTTGTTCTACATCAAATGCAATCCTACGTAGTTCAAATATAATATCCCTCTGGGCTTAGTCTTGAGGAAGCTATGCATGCTGAACCTCGTGTCAGTGTGAAAAACTTCTTATGCGCATTATCAATTCAGAATTAATATGGAGGGCTGTAAACATTCCAAATTGAGTAAGCCGTGATTCCGCAAAGGAATTCTACGACAATATTACATTACCACATAACAAAACTTATTAACAGGATTGTCAAACCTTTTGGCATCTCTGGGGCAGAGAAGAGGAGTTGTCTTCGGGCGAACAGTAAATACACAATCACTAACAAAATCTGATAAACAAAACAGATCTGTGCATAATTTTCGTGATATCTGCCATCACAGATAAGTAAAAAAATCCTCCCATAATAATCCTAATCTTCAGTCATCCTAACAACCCCCATCATCCTCCACATAACTCCCATAGTCCTCCACAGTACTCCATACAGCTTCCATCAACCTCCACAGTCCTTCACACAACCCCAATCATCCTCCAAATAACCCCCGCTGCTGCAAGGCCATGCATGCAAGCCTAGACACAGAAGCCTGTGCAGACTCGCATGCAGTTTACAGCCATGGGCCCATTTCTGACAACAGGGAACACAGCGTTGGCCGTCCACTATGAGACCACGTCTCTCGTCCTCACCTTATTACTGGATTGGCAGCAGTCAAGACTTGGAAGGACAAGGAGAATCACACTGGACCTGGAGTGATTCAGTCACAGCAAATGCCAGGTACCGCAATGCCACTGCCAGGTACCACCTGCGGCCTCGCCTCCTCCAGATGCAGCCTCCCCTTTGTGTGCCACATTAATAGCCATCCTGGGCCACAGATTCTACACCCCTGCCTTATAACCTAATGCTACTGATAAACACCAGACTTTATAGTAGTCATGCACTTACCTTGAAAGGTAGCAATGCCACCTGTTAGATTTCTTTGCACAATCATAAGGAAAACAGTAGATCTTAAAATGGTTATCCAGGGTTAGAAAAGATGTTGTGTCCCCCCCCCCCCCCAAACAAAGCAAAACAAAAACAAAACAGCCCATTCATTGTCTATGACCCTGCACTATGACTGATACTGTAGATTAGGCCCATGAACTTGAATGGGAATGCACTGCAAAACAGACAAGAGTGGTGCTGATTGGAAATAAAGTGGCCTTCTTTCTCTAAGGGTGCGTTCACACGAGCGCATAAACGGCGCGTTTTTGCGAACAAACGTATATACGTGACCATCTGAGGCAATGGTTTCGAATGTATTCGTTCACATGGGCGATTTTACGGCACGTAAAAACGGCAACCCGAAAAAAAACCGGAACATATGCGACCGAAATACGCGCCAACGCATATTCGATGGCCGAAAAGATAGTTTGCAAAGTAGGAACAACCGAAAATACGCTTTCTAGCTCTGGTCGTGATCGGTGAAAAACGTTCTCTCGGGTGATTATACGTTGCGCTCGTGCGAACGTAAATACGCCTACGCTCGTCTGCCCGCACCCTAACCCTTGCTAGCCTTAGGTCCTGTACACATTCTCCAGTCCCCGGACTTGGATGTGACTGCAAGAGGCTGATCTATCCCTCAATCTTGCACTCGCCTTACATTCAGGATGCAAACTGAGCATAAAATGCCCCTCAACACACCCCAAGATTCTTGCTGCCATCATTTCTGATGCCAGCACACATGACTCTCCAGCAGACAGGGGCTTAACACATCAAAGGCGATAGATTTAGAGCCACGAGGACTAAGCTTATTAAAGTTATCACATGGGCACGAGTGCAGTTATGTGCACATTTACGCCACATATTTGCAGAATTTATGTTGCATACTTGTATGTGCAAATGCATGTCTTACTTTACTACTTGTGTGCACAAATTGTGTGCATTTGCGCAGCAAAACCAACATGCAACCATACTCCTATTCATTGAAATGGGTAATTAAGTCTAATAGTTCTATATCTGCTATTTGCCTGTGCAAATCCACAGGAAGATAGAGCATGCAGCGGATTTTGTTTGAAAATTTGCACGCAAGATATGCGCACGTGAACGAACCCATTGAAATGAAGGCGTTCTATTCATTGCATATTGCGCACAAAGAAAACATGGCAGGGTGGGTGAAGATTCTGGGTCTCTGGTTTTTGCACTCACCTGCCAGGTTGTTCTTCTCTCTCCCCCATCTCACGAGCAACTTTACTCTGCCTGGTGCCTGGCGTCTGGCTCCTCCCACATTCCCGGGGATTGTGATGCCTTGCAAAAAACTGCTAGAATTTAGTTTTGCAAAAACTGATGCACTCTGCAAAACTTGCTGAAGATCTGCTTGGTAAAATCACATCTCTTCTGTACAGTTTAAAGGGGTTGTCCCGCGAAAGCAAGTGGGGGTATACACTTCTGTATGGCCATATTAATGCACTTTGTAATGTACATCGTGCATTAATTATGAGCCATACAGAAGTTATTCACTTACCTGCTCCGTTGCTGGCGTCCTCGTCTCCATGCAGCCGTCTAATTTCAGCGTCTAATCGCCCGATTAGACGCGCTTGCGCAGTTCGGTCTTCTCCCTTCTGAATGGGTCCGCTCGTAGCTCCGCCCCGTCACGTGTGCCGATTCCAGCCAATCAGGAGGCTGGAATCGGCAATGGAACGCACAGAGCCCACGGTGCACCATGGGAGAAGACCTGCGGTCCACCGTGGGTGAAGATCCCGGCAGCCATCTTAGCAAGGTAAGTAAGAAGTCACCGGAGCGCGGGGATTTGGGTAAATACTATCCGATTTTTTTTTTTTAATACATGCATCGGGTTTGTCTCGCGCCGAACGGGGGGCCTATTGAAAAAAAAAAAAAAAACCCGTTTCAGCGCGGGACAACCCCTTTAACCCTTATAATTGCAGAACCTTGCATAAGCTCAGGCTATGATGAAATATAAGTACAAACAACATTCTGCAATGCAAAGTACAAGCTATATATACTATTATGCATGTGAAAAATATGCCTTATGCAACCAAACGGCAACTACCATAGTAATAGTGACCCCCCCAAAGTGGTCTCAGTAGTAATAGTGACCCCCCTCTACAGTGGTCTCAGTAGTAATAGTGACCCCCCCCCCCTAGTGGTCTGAGTAGTAATAGTGACCCCCCCCCCCCCCACAGTGGTCTCAGTAGTAATGCTGACCCCCACTACAATGGTAATAGTGACACCCACCCCCACTACAATGGTAATAGTGACACCCACCCCCCCAGTGGTCTTAGTAGTAATAGTGCCCCCCCAGTGGTCTTAGTAGTAATAGTGGCCCCCCCACAGTGGTCTCAGTAATAATAGTGACCCCCTCCCCCAGTGGTCTCAGTAATAATAGTGACCCCCTCCCCCAGTGGTTTCAGTAGTAATAGTGACCCCCTCCCCCTCCCACAGTGGTCTCAGTAGTAAGTGACCCCCCTCAGTGGTCTCAGTTGTAACAGCGACACCCCGCCTCCTCAGTGGTCTCAGTTGTAAGAGCGACACCCCCCCCCCCGCGCGCGCGCGCGCGCAGTGGTCTCAGTTGTAATAGCGACCCCCACCACAGTGGTCTCAGTTGTAATAGCGACCCCCACTCGCAGTGGTCTCAGTAGTGTCAAGTGTGTGTGCCTGGAACACTTCCTCCCTTCTCCTCTAATTTCACATGAGTATTAAGGGTGCATTTACGTTTGCTTATACGAGCATAAATGCACCTTTAATCAGAACTGAGAGCATCATAAGGCTGCCTTCCACGGGCGAGGATCCACTTGTGATAAATCGCCCGCGGATCACGCTATGAAAAGCTTTCCATAGGCTAACTATGGAAAGCACAGCCCGACATCTACGAGCGGAGAATCATAGCGCTTCTACGCTTGCGGGATTGAAATTGTGGCATACTACAATTTGCCGCAATTCTACACGGTGAGCTTATCTATTAGATAGGCTCATCGCAGAGACCTGTCAGTGCTCCCCCACCCCCTCCTCCCCTGGAGCAGAATATCGCTAGCGATATTCCATCACGGCCGTGGACAGGCAGCCTTAGACCCTCTGAATTTAGAGTAGTAGACCTGTAGAAAGGCTGGAACAGTTGTCTATCTTACGGGCGCATAAATGTACCCACAGTGTGCTTCTATGAAACTGGCCGTAACGAGATTTTCTGCTCTATATACAATTAACTCTTAGTCACCCAATAAATAAAAAGTTCTAAAACTTTACAATGTAATTTCTCACCATTTACAAGATATTAGTTTGCTGTCGGTGAATGAGAACTCTTTTGTGTACATTAGAAGGAAGCAAAGCTGTCCATGACCATACATTGCCTCTATTGGATCAGATGATGTTCTTAGTCTGTAAGGGTTTTAGCAGGCCCAGAACAGTTCTACTTGTTATCAATGTCACCACAGAGGGCTATTTTGCCCTCTCTTTGGAGTTCCTAATGTACAACAAAGCTTTTTATGACCTCATAAAGGAAAATTGTGTGCAAATTTTTTTTCTATAAAAATTAGTAAACACATCTAAAATCTACAAAGAAAACCCAAAGTTACTATTGGGTTAAAATAAAAAACCTGCCAACCCAAACCATAACCCGACACTATATGTAGATACTTCAAAAATCAACCTTCACACATTGCTTTAGGCATTCAGGCAGGTAGTTTTTTTCCTTCTAGGTAATGTGCATTTCCTTTTCTTCAAGCATTAGAGACATACCGAGTCGCGCACTGAAGTATCAGGCGGGCATAAATTCCATAGTGCAAAAAGAATCCTAGACTGTGGTGGACAAGGCAGGACGGACAGCCTTACATAAGCCACCACGTCTGAAAGTGTCTATATGTAACTCATGGGTACGTCCATCCTATGCACAGGCCCCATTGGAGTGTAATGGGGGTCTGACCATGCAGACTAGGTGGCAGATGGAACCGGGTCCAGAAGTAGGAATATTCCAGATGTTGATAGAACATACCTGCAGGTGGCAGGGGCTTCACTGCGCAAGCTTTAATTGCTGCAGGCAGGAAATCACGTTTCGGTCAGGCTGACAGCCAGGGAAACGCTTTTATCTACCTCGGTAGGATGAGGGGCACAAGCGGGATGAAATTACAATCACCTGGTACACTAAATAAGGCCGGCTGCACAACTGTATTTGAATTGCGGAATCCGGAGCGGGCATCTGCAGCAAATCACTTCCATAGCATGTTATGGAAAAGCGGTTTTTCCTACACACGAGCGGAAATCAATTGTGATTTTCTGCTCGTGGAGGAAAAATCGCAGCATTCTCTATTTGAGATGGCTTCCATTGAAGACGGTGAGCCATGCGGGCCATCCGCAGTACAGAAGAGAAGAAGAAATAAGAGGTACGTGTGAACGCTGGCCGGGAACAGGGTGCCCACAGTGGAATCCACAGTACAGAAGAGAAGAAACGAGAGGTACGTGTGGATGCCGGCTGGGAACAGGGTGCCCGCAGCGGAATTCGCAGTACAGAAAAGAAGAAATGAGGTACACGTGGATGCCAGTCGGGTATAGGTTGCCCACAGCAGAATCCACAGTACAGAAGAGAAGAAGGAATGATGGGTACCCGCAGATGCCGGCTGGGAACAGGGTGCCCACAGCAGAATCCGCAGTACAGAAGAGAAGTAATGATGGGTACCTGTAGATGCCAGCTGGGAACAGGGTGCCCACAGCCAACTCCGGCTCGCTCATGTGCAACCAGGCTAAGTCATGACTCTGCTAAGCAACACATAAAGAGGTCAGGTCTGCTGGACTTCACGCCGGACTACTGCAAACAGCAGTGCGTCTTCTCTATTTACACTACTGCATACTTTGCGGGAAAAGCTTCACTCCTAGAAACTCAGTACCCCATGCTGTGACGTCCGCCCCACTGATATACCTCGCCGTGGTAGGCGGGAAAGCGTTTTCACGCTATCCTCCGCTGTGTTACAGCAGGAGATAGCGTGAACGGACGGCTTCCATTGACTGCAATGGAAGCCGTCAGCGCGTACACCCGCGGCAAATAGAGCATGCCGCGGGTGAGAACGGGAGATTTCACGGTGCGGAATTCCGCACCGTGTGCCCTGAGCCATTAGGTTCAATAGAACCTAATAGCTGCGGGCAACGCAGCGGATTTTTGCTGCGAATTACGCAGCGGAAATACGTTCGTGGGAAGGAGGCCTTATAAGCAAACAAAACAGATATGTGCATAACTATAGGGATATCTGCCACCACAGATGAGCAAAAAAAATCCTCCCCTAATAATCCTAATCCACAGTCCTCCTAACAACCCCCATCATCCTCCACATAACTCCCATAGTCCTCCACAGTACTCCATACAGCTTCCATCAACCTCCACACAACCCCAATCATCCTGCAAATAACCCCCACTGCTACAAGGCCATGCATGCAAGCCTAGACACAGAAGCCTGTGCAGACTCGCATGCAGTTTACAGCCATTCTGACAACAGGGGACACAGCGTTGGCCGTCCACTATGAGACCACGTCTCTCGTCCTCACCTTGTTACTGGATTGGCAGCAGTCAGGACTTGGGAGGACAAGGAGAATCACACTGGACCTGGAGTAACTCAATCACAGCAAATGCCAGTGCCAGGTACCACCTGCGGCCTCGCCTCCTGCAGATGCAGCCTCCCCTTTGTGTTGGGCCACATTAATAGCCATCCTGGGCCACAGATTCTACACCCCTGCCTTATAACCTAATGCTACTGATAAACACCAGACTTTATAGTAGTCATGCACTTACCTTGAAAGGTAGCAATGCCACCTGTTAGATTTGTTTGCATTTCTTTGCAAAATCATAAGGAACACAGATCTTAGAATGATTATCCAGGGTTAGAAAAGATGCTGTGTCTCTCCCCCTCCCCCCAAAAAAAACCCAGCCCATTTTTTGTCTATGACCTTCCACTATGGCTGATACTGTAGATTAGGCCCATGAACTTGAATAGGAATGCACTGCAAAATAGACAAGAGTGGTGCTGATCTGAATTAAAATGGCCTTTTTGTCTAATCCTTGCTAGCCTTAGGTCCTGTACACATTCTCCAGTCCCCGGACTTGGATGTGACTGCAAGAGGCTGATCTATCCCTCAATCTTGCACTCGCCTTACATTCAGGATGCAAACTGAGCATAAAATGCCCCTCAACACACCCCAAGATTCTTGCTGCCATCTGTAAGTCCCTACTCCTAGGAGGGGGGGGATCCCTACCTCACCTCAGAGGGAGGCCATGGATTCCCTGGGCTCATTTCCGGGCATCCATACCCTCTATCTGTACAAGTTAACACCCCACAGGGTGTGCCCTCGCCGGAACCTAAGGTCTTCTGCACTATCCCTTGGCAAATGGGAATTCCACTGACAATCCATCTTAGGAGATCGGGGCAGGCGCAGTACTAGTACATTTCTCCTTTCCTTTGGTAGCGTATGTGGTTGGCATTATCGGAACTGGCTCTTCATCCTTTTTTAAACAAGAGAAATATTGGTGAGTTCCCCAAAAATCTCCCTCTACCCTGCCTAATTGCCTGGCAGGTGTAGTTTCCAGGGTAGTCAGTAATACTCTCTCCGGTGCAAAACACTTAAGTAGTTATAGAGTATTCCTTCTTCCATTTCTCACGGACAGTGTAATTAGCGGAAATGTTCGTGAAGAGACTAATAAACCACTCTTCAGCATCTACAGGGAGATTTAGGGGGACCATCCCCGAGTGTAGTCGGGCACTACCGCACATGCAACAGTTAGACTTGTTGCTCCTGTTAGCATTGTACCTCATCAACTCCAACCAGAGATTCTGGTCAGAGTAGCCAGTCGCTACTGTCAAGGTGTCCTCAAAAGGTAGGGTCGGCTATGATCATCATGTTCGTCAAGGTCTCTATCTTACGGCGGAGGGGGTTAATTATGGGCACGGGACTAAGTGAAGGCTTCCATTCGGCTGCATCTACCATACCCCTTATTTTAAACTTCCCTAAGGGATCTGTCTTCCCGTACCGGTATGTCCCCAGACTATAAGTCTTCCCCGTCCCCCAGGCTTGGATCTCCCATGGTTAATGTAAAAACCGCATTAAAACCAAGCAACATACTAAGTTCAGCCTTCCAATACCTGCTGTCCTTTATTATTCTCAAGGAGGGTTATACGACTAATTAGGGATTTCCCGCTCTTATCTTTCTTATTTAAGGCACTTCGCGGTTTATAGGACTAGTCTGTTCCTTCGTTCCATCCCACTAATCCCCAATAACGGCAGTCTTCTCCCCAGACGTTATTAGTGGCGCAAACATATTGTATTCCCCAGGTATATAAGTCATATAACCAGCTGGACTGAGCTAAATCTGGCCTGCGGTGGGATCTTGCACCTAGACACGGGACCACAGTACAATAGTCGAAGGAATATGCGGCTACTTGAGCATTGGACGAGTTATACCAGAAGGTAACCATACCCCCATATTCTTCCGACTAAGGATTCCAGTCGCCACCCTCCTCTCTCACTAGCCTTAACCAGAGTAATGTCTTTGGCACAACTAAGACTGGTCTCCCGGATCTGAAGCTTTCTTACAGTATGAAGCATGGATCCATGTAAGTCTTTCGGCTAGTTTCACAGCTGTGGCAGTAGTCAGAAGCACCTGGTAGGGGCCATCAAATCGGGGCTCAGGAGGGTGCTTCCTGGGGAACTTCTTGACGCACACCCAATCCCCAGGCTGCAAGATATGTGTCCCAGTGTCTGCCTCTGAGTCTGGAAGAGAACACCTGTGCATAGGCTTTGGTTAGTTCTTTAACAACGGAAATCACATACTCAGTCAACACATCAGATTGTAATTGTAACCACTGAGGATAGTAACGACCTAGCCTTGGGGCTAGCCCAAACAATCTCGTAGGGAGATAATGTATAATCCCCCCTGGGTTCATATCTAACACTGTATAAGGCTATTGGATGACAGTCTTTCCAAAGTGGCGTCATTTTTAAGTATCTTACTTTTTAGCGTGCCACTACGTCTCTCCACCTTTCCACTACTCTAAAGATGGTAGAGTATGTAAAAGGCCTGGGATACACCCAGAGCAGACATGACATGTTACATTTACCTGCGAAGTTTATACCTCTGTCTGACTCTGAATCACCTCTGGTACCCCATATTCACAGTTTACCTCGTTCATGAGCTTCTTTGCGGTTACCTACTTGTTTGCCTTGGTAACAGGGTCAGCCTCCAACCTGCAAAGACATCAACAACAACAAGCACGTATTCATACTTCCCAACAAGTGGGAGCTGAACGTAGTCAATTTGCAATCCCTGAAATGGGTAGAGTGGTCCCGGCAAGTGTGATGTGGCAAATTTACTTCTGCCCTGACTCACCTATGGCATAGATCATGCTAAACTGGACAAATGATGCAGCAGCTACAGAGAACCTAGAAGTCGCCCAACCTCTTTCAAGCGTCGTCGTCATTACTGCTTTACTAGGTGGGTCTTTCCGTCCATCAGCTGGGCCATCATGGGATACAGGAACTGTGGTGGGCAAGTGCTGTTGACTGTTCACCACACGCTGTCCTGTTTCTGCTGCTCCCATATTAGTCCATTAATTTTTTTTTTCCTTGCTGGCTTGTAACTGTAAAAGTCTTTTAGCATATCAAAGTCCAAATTTTTGTCAATGTCCAAAGTTTTTTACCACTGACTCATGCTGTCAGTATCTTTCTTCTTTCTTCCACGGCTTGAGGGCCGCTGCCTTTGCTGCGCTGTCAGCGAGGGTGTCGTCTCTCGCCTCTCCAGTGTAGGACTCGGTGCGAACTCTCAACTTGGTCAGGTAGAAGTAGGGCCTCCATGCGACTCTGTACCGCTGCACCATTCTCAATTGGTTGTCCTGCTAAGGTAAAAAAAACTGTCTGGCCTTCCATATTGGGCCGTAATCATGAGCTATGCCAAATGCATACCAGGAGTCAGTGTAAAGGATTGCCGGTCTTACCTCTCGCCACTCTACTCGCCTCAGTGAGGGCCTTCAATTCCGCTTCTTGTACTGTGACATGCGGAGGCAGAGCTTCTGCTTCTAGGACATCTTGTTGTGTGACCACTGCATATCCGATGTGGAGTCATCAATCCTCACCCTGGTACCATCTGCAAAAAGCTCAACATATGCATTATCAACAGGGGTTCTGGTTACTGTTTGCATATCTGCAGTTTCTTACCGAATTAGTACTAAATAATCACGTTGATGTTCTATTTCACATGGCTCGGAATCTTGTAGCACAAAATCATTTATATATATTTTTTTTTTTCCAAACCCAATAGCTGATCTACAACACCTAGATCATCTATGACCCAGATCACCTATGCCTCCCCCCTTTTGAACCGCAATACTCAATGGAAAAAGAGTCATTGCGTTCAAACTAGTAAACCAAGAGGCACAAAAACAAGCACTTTGTAGGTCAAGGTGACATTGTATGCAGCGAAGTCTGAGCGAAAATCTCCTTACAAAAAAATGTTTTTCCTTTCAGGTCGCAGTTAGCATTTTTTAACACAAGGGGGCGCAACACAAGTCAAATTTTACATCACCCAGTGTAATAGTATTTCAGGGTATGGCCAGCGTTTAGCTTTTACTCTCCTGTCAGAATATAATTATAGCTTCAGTGTAGACTGACACTAGAATATACCAAAGACTTAAAGAAAAACTAAAGAATACGGATGAATTAACATCCTACTCTGGGCAATTCAGTCCCTCTTTCTTCACATAAAAAGTAAAATTACTTCACCAAATTGCATGAAAAAAGTTTGCTGGGTGACTATAGTGAAATTATTCCATCTGTAGGAGCCTTCTGTAACATCATCTGTCTGAGTATCCATTGGAGAAGCGGGCAGTGGAAAACAGAGCCCCTGGGAACATGAGAGAGCGTCCCCTGTCATGTATTCCTGGTCTCTGCCCCCCATGCATCAACTCCAATCTTCCATGCACTATAAACCAGCTTAGTCATCTACTATGTCCCAAGCTGCATCTTCACAAAGGTTTGTTTCCCTGAACTTATCACACATCCAAAGTGGCCACATCTTGGAGCGTAACAAAGTCTGGTCAAACAAAACCTTACTTCAGACAATCATGATGTTAGCACTGGATACAGTGGCATTGGGGAATATAGGCCTCCCAAATGCAGCAAAATGGCCGCCAGAGGCAGAAAGGGGCGGGGCTACAGATCTCCCAGGTGAGGCAAAATGGCTGCCGGAAGAAGGGGCGGGCCCAGGAGTAGCAGCACTCCCAGGTGAGGCAAGATGGCTGCCGGAGGACCGGGCGGGGCCAGGTCCTGTCCCGGATGGGGAGGGACCGGAAGTAACATCACACACCCTGAAAGTGAGCACATGGGGGGGGGAGTAACTTCAGGGTGGGGGCAGGCCTCACTACATTTTCTGCAGAGTCACACTATGTTGGACTGTAAACATTGCAAGCGCGGCCGCCATTACAGGGAGGGGCTGTAGTCAACACAAAGGCATTACATTGTTCATTAGCAATACACATACCCCCCTACATGCTTTCCCCTCTTCAATCTCTTAACCACGTTATACCTCCTCCTAGCAATCTAAAAACACCTTTCTTTCTGCTAGGCTTCCTGCTCATCTTCTGTAAACTTTCTACAGTCTATCTTACCTGTCCATGACCTGACATTTCTTTCTGCAACTTTTCCTGGTCCTTTCCCATTGTTCAGTAAACTCTGCTCCCTTCCCTTCAGCAACCAGATCACAAGCTCTATGACCTTTGCCCTTGCTCACTCTGCTCAACTCTATTCTCTAAACAACCTGCGTCTATGCCTAACCTTCTCATTCTATCCTATCCGAAGTTTCCGGACACAATAGTGTTTCTCTTGTAAAATCTGCTTTCTTCAAATCCTTCCAATATAACCTCTCTTTCCCACTCAGATTACAATGCACATTAATTCTACAAGACAAAAGGAACGGAAGGGTTAATTGGAAAAAGCTTTCAGTTCACTCTTATCAGCAGCCCTCCCCCCTGATAATAAACACTGCACATTCTTTCTATAATACCAGACAGACGGGATTACTGGAGAATACCCACAACGGCTCAAGGTATATATCTCATCTACCTTTATAACAACCAACCTCTAGTAATCCCCAAGAGCACTTCTTGTACACGTTCTAGACAGGACATTTTAGCTATACACAGAGACTGACAATTATTTTCAATGACCAAAACCTCAACAATATTCTGGAGAAATCAGCCGTCACAAAGCACGGCTATACTTCACACGTATATACCTTTCCACATATGAGAACATAACACGCTCAATCATAAATGTAAGTATACGTATCATAAATCTTCCTAACCTCACACTAGTTTTACCTAGGAGAAAGTGTCACTGGCGTGTTCCCTCAGACGTAAACAGCCGAGTCCTACCCTCCCGACACATTAACCCTCACAGAATTTGTCTCTTGGTCTTGTATACACAGTGTTTAACCGTCTCAGACATAGCAGACACAGCGTACAAAATACCCCTAGACAGGTAACATGGTGATTTTCCGAGTGGACAGAACTAGAGTTATTACCTGTCTTTCAGTGAAGGTCCAGTCTGGATCAGGAACAGGCAGAAAAGCAGTCAGAACCCAGCTCACATCGGTAGATTTACATAAAGCAATCTTACCGTGTTCTGTAGATTTTCGGGCCCCTGAGTTCTGCGTGCCATCTGCCGATCTCTGTACGTTCCAGGCTGTGACCTCACAGATCCACTCGCGCACCCAGGGACTCCACTGTTCTGGATTATGATTTTCTCCAGCAGGCTTTGGGGTATTTTGTCGCTTCCGAATTATATCGTGTGCACACATCATCGAACCAGATCAGACACAAGTGCTGGTCTAAAACTGGGAGAGTCTCTACAATGTGTAGAGGCTCAGGCTTTTTATTATAACACATGACAACCGCCCTTCAATGGGCGTGCAACAGATTACATCAGTAACATATAAGATTCTCATTCGTCGGATCATATAGCATCCCCCACCTCTCTGCCCACCCTCTCCAAATGCTGATGTAGTATGGACTTTTGTCCTAGCTGAAGTCAGCTCCGTGTAGTGATGAATCATTGTTTAACTAGCCTGGGTGAGGAGAGGAAGGGGGCCTAGGTAAACACTCAGTATTGAACACAGGATATACACATAACACTATAGCCCTCTATGCAGGCAACCTTAAGCAGTTTCTGTGTATGTGGCAAGTCTTATCAACATGTGCTCAGGCTGAAGGAATTCCTTTGTTGTAGAAGTTTCAGCGTGGGGGGCAGAGCTGGGGATTCATCCAAGATAGATATATATATATATATATATCTATATATATATATATATATAGATATATATATATATATATATATTGCTTGTATATAACACTGTGATTTA